>NW_015175362.1:963815-964337 GCF_001447785.1 Gekko japonicus | reverse complement strand
CGGGAGCCTCGCTCTCCGACCTCTCGGTCGAAAGAGCGACTCCCCCCTAGTGCGCCCTAAAGCGCCCTGGATCCGAGCTCCTCTCTTCTGAGGGGCTCGTTCGGGTCTCCGCTCGCGCGGGTTCCCTCCTCCACCGCGGGCGGGCGAGGCGCCCTCGGGAGCGACCCGAGGAAGCGTCCGCCATGCGCGGGAGCCAGACCGGAAGCCCACTGTTGACTCAGATCTTGATTAATAAAATCAAAGTATAATGTTATAAATGTTTTATCATGCAAAGTAATGAAGTTTTGAAAGCATATTTTAGACATTTCTAAAATATCAGCATTGTATGTTATAACATAAACATATTTTCTGCTGTTGATTAATATGAATGCCAGTATGGGGCCTTTGCATGGGAGAATCAATGAATGAAAGCAGGGTGCTTAATCCTACCATGCTTGCTGATTTTACCCACAGATTTCCCCTGTAGGTAGACTTGGGCTGAAATCAGAGTCTGTCTAGAAAAGAAAAAGATATATATATATA
>NW_015175362.1:953463-963802 GCF_001447785.1 Gekko japonicus | reverse complement strand
TATATATATATATATATATAGAGAGAGAGAGAGAGAGAGAGAGAGAGAGAGAGAGAGAGATAAAAAGAAAGAAGGAAGGAAAACCAACCCCCACTCAGGTATTTGCATAGAAAAATTCAGCCCCAGCAAATGCTTTCTGTCCTGCATTTATGTTCTGAAGGAAATTCTGGGATGCAAAGCCTGTGTTTGTGTTATAATTTATAACTTCAGTTATAGCTTGATGGAGGCAGAAAGTTGCCCCACCCCATGTAATCAATGTTCCCTCTAAGCTGCATTAGTGTGAGCTAGCTCACAGTTTTCTAGCCTCTGGCTCACACATTTTTGCCTTGGCTCAGGAAGGAGTGCTCCAGAGCAAACTAATTTATGCAGTAGCCAAATTGCTTGCTCACAACTTTAATGCTAGTAGCTTACAAAGTAGAATTTTTGCTCACAAGACTCCACAGCTTAGAGGAAGCATTGCCTGTAATCCTGGGGATTTTCCTCTGTGTTGATAGACACAGTCTCAATCAGGAAGGACAGCAAAAAAAATATTAATTTTTCCAAAAAATTGTATTTCAAATAATACAAAGATAAATGTACTAACATAAGAGTATTACATCAAAATGTATTGTGTGACACAAAATAGTACTGAAGTTTCAAAGCAAAAAAGACTGGTATAACCGAAGTCCCCATTTAATGGTCTGTCGTACATTTTTGAAAAGCATGCATGAAGATTTGAAAAGTCTCTGCAAATTCATAGTTTAGGTGGCCAGTGCAGAAACTGACAACATGCTCTTTGGCCCTACCAATGTTTCTAAATTCTACTATTAAATGCAACTACATATTAGTGCTTTCTAAAAAAGGGTCAAAAATTCAAATGTCATTAAAATTAACTTTTCTGTTAACGCTATTATTTTAGAATGATGCCTGCCATTTTTAAATTCAAGGACACATTTAATTCAAGATACATTTAATTCAGAGATACACACTTACATTGAGATAGTCCTGAAATTACTACCTACACATAGAAACGTGTAATTTTCACCTGTGAGGTTTATTCAATGTACAGAAAAGGATTGCTTTGATGTGAAAATTTTGACAAAACATATTCTGACAGGAAACTTGAACTGCTGTCTTGTTTTCATCTATTTAGGTGTTTACAAGCAATCTGAAAGTAGAGGAAGGCGGTCTGTGTACCATTACGGAGGGCCACATTTTGGTTTCAGATGAGGACACAAAACTGGAAAACATTCACATCCTTCTGATAAGACCACCTCTCCATGGGACAGTTGAGCTGGATGGGGTCCCTATGACTCAAGGGGATAGGCTGGCTTGGGAAGATGTACACATGTCCAAAGTCAGGTTAGAGGAGAAAAATGCTGCCTTTGTCCTTGTTGAAGCGTCTGGGATTTCAGCCAATGGATTCAACAATGCTAAGAATTCAAGTGCTGAAGAAGGATGTCAAATATTAGAAATCTACATGTTAATTAAACCCTCTGTACGTACAATACTAGCATGTTAGGGAGAAATATCATCCATAACATTAATATGCTAATTCTGTGCATTCTGTTTCCACCTATAGGTGATTCTGTGTCGCTGTCATTATTGCACAGAGCATCCACACAGCAGTCTACATAGTCAGCCCCCCTTCCCCAGAAGCTACTATTTCCCCTCTCTACCAGATGGCTTTAAAGGGGGGGGAGGATTAAGGGGGGGAGGATTGCTGGATCTACGTACTAGCAATCTATTGGCATACTGTGTTAGTTTCCAGCTTTTTTAAATTCCAAAAAGTAAGCCATTTTGTTGCAGAGTTATAACTTGAAGTGTGCAACCTGCACATTTCCCCTTCCAACACTGCAACAAAAGGGCTAGATACTTACTTTTTAAAAAAGTTGAGAACTACTGAATTGTAGTACTAGACTGCTAGTGATTTCACCTTTTTTAAAAAAAAGCATGAAAAAGCCTTCCAATGTGTATGGGAGGGGTGGAGGGGTGGCTGCAAAGGCTAAGACAAGAGATATGGTGCTAATGTAATGCGAGTGAGACCTGGAAAAATGTACATCCTATCATACACATGACATTTGAATGTGCTTTGACTGTGATCTTTCCAGGCTCCAAAGCCAGGCTCAAGGAAGTTGACAGCAAAGTGCGAGAAAACACAAATCAGACTGAATAGAAGACAATGCTGCCAAATACAGTGCTTCTGCAGGTGTAGCAAAACATCAATGTGCCAACAACATAGGTTTTAGAACGTGGGAGAGCATTTAACCTTTAGATCTGTCACCTGCAATCTGAATTGGTAGAGTCTTGTAACTCCACCGTGCAGTGGTAATAGTGAGACTCAGAGTGTGAGACTGGGGACCAATGTTCAAATCTCTGTTCAGCTATGAAGCTCACTGGATAACTTTGAATAAGTTAGTTGCTTCTCAGCAGTCTACCTCACAAAGTTACGATGAGAGTAACTTGGAGGATAGGAGACCCGTGTATGCTGCACTGACCTCCTGGGAAGAAAGGTTTTTTAAAAAAGGGATTGACAAATATATAGATTACAGGGATGCTGGTAGGAGAACTGAGCTCTATGTTTATGAGAAAAAAATTATTGGCTTGACTTTGTCTCTTCCATTTCCTCTCTTAACTCCCTATAATCTGGCTTTTCCCCTACACATTCAATTGAAACATCACCAAAATGACTGACAGCCTCCTCATTGCCCAACCCAGAGATTGCTCCTGTGTCCTAAACCCCTTCTCTGCCTCTTTAATTCAATTGGTCAACTTTTCCTGCTCTCACATCCTTTCTTCCCACTACTCTGCTCTCAACTAGTTCACTTCCTATCTGTCTAAACCATCCCATAGGTGAAGCTGTTTTTCTATTTTCTCTTTCTTGAGTTGTGGTCCCTCAGGGATCTTTCTTGGCCTTCATTGTATTCTCTTTCCATACCCTGCCCCTGGTTGGCCTAATCAAATCCTATGGTTTTCTGTACTGCCTATGCATAGCTTTCTACCCCTAAACTCTCCCTCTACCTGTCACAGGCTGGGGTGCCAGTCAAAGGGAGTCCAAAACAGGCCGAGGTCAGAAGCCAAGAAGACAATGCAAAGTCCAAAGCCAAGCCGGGGTTAGGAGCCAGAAACACAGAGCCAGGTCCAAAATCACTAACCAGAAGCATAGTTCAAAGCCAAGCCGGGGTCAGGAGCTAGGAACACAGAGCCAGTGGGTCCAAAGGCCTAGGTGCAAGGGCTGAGCCAAAGTGGATGCAAGCAGCATGAAGCTGACTCATTGCTTCTTCTAAGAGTACTGCCCAGAGTGTGGAGTTAAATGCTGCTACCAATTAGCCAGCTGCATGATCGTCCAGGCTCCTGTTAGAACTCTGGGCTAGCCGAGTGTCTTCCCTGTGGCCTGGCCTCTTGTCTCCTGGTTGCTAAGTTTTGCGGCAGTCACTTCCGTAAACAAGTCACATGTGGGGGTGAGTCAGGAGGACTTTCAGCTTGCAATTCTTCCCCCTTATCTGGCCAGGTGTGAAGAATGCTGATACAGGCAACTGCCAGCTATCCTCCTCTGCTGCTTCAGAGGGGCCAGCTGCTGTTTCTGCAAGATCTGGCAGCTTTGTCAGCTCTCCCTCATGCACACCCATGACACTACCTAATTCCTCATCCCAGATTGCCCATCTGATATTTTCACTTGGATGTCACATTATCATCTCCAAATTAGGTTCAAGATGGAATTCTCATCTTTCCTCTCAAGCCTGTTTTTCTTATATAAGACACTACTTATGTTGAAATCAACATGTACAGAGGCAGGAGCAGGCACAGTTTTCTCAGAGCTTTCTTACCCTCTCTTTGTGTCTCTACCTTTTAGGAAATTTAGGTTGTAAGTTTCTTGGAAAAGGACACCTATCAGTTTGCTTTTCTTAATCTGTAGAGTGCCACCCATATTAATAGAACCATACTATTACTATTGCTGCTGCTACTAGTACTAGTGGTGATTAGTAATTTACCTTTGAACCCTACATCTCAGTGCCAACCCATGACCTTTCTCCCCATCCTTGTACTTTTTTTCAAAGCAGATCATGAATTCAGTGATATGTATAATACTTAGGCCCTGGTCACACGGCACAGTTGCCGTGGGAGAGGCACAGATGGTGGGCGGATTATCCAGGCGCGATTACACCCCAACATCTGGGAAGTGGAGCGCACCCGTGGCTTACCGCCGACAATGTGCATTTAAAAACTAGTACCTCCAAGGTACTAGTAAACGTTTGCCACGGGCTGCCTCCAGACGCCCGTGGTGTGATCGCGCCGGTGCGTGGCATTCCCCTCCGGTCCCTCGTTTACCCACTGGCACCAAGGGAAGGACCCGTGGTGTGTTGCCAGCGCGTCTGATCACGTAATCGCGGATCAAACTGCGCCGGGGCAATTAGCCACGCCTCCCCCCCCCCACGATATCCGGCTTGTGTGACCGGGGCCTTAGTACATTGTAATCACTTCCAGAAGCAGTAATATAAATATCCAAAACTTTATTTCCACAGATATCATCACAATGGCTCTGAGATTCCACAGGATGACATTCTGCTTGCAGCTACTGATGGCATTAATGCCTTCGAGTTTGTTCTTCATGTTAAGGTCAGTGCAACCCACATCAGGTTAGATATCAATCTTCTAGAAAATGAATTAATGTGAATGGTGTTATATCATGACAAGTTGTAAATTTGGTGATGTTCCCATATTGAACTGTCTAGTTATTTTCCCCTGGTCCCTTAGGGGCCAAAAAACATGTGCTGTAGTTTAGTTTCATTTTCCTCTGGTTGTTGTTGGCTGTTTAGCTTGTGTTCCTGCAGAGGCCAGGGAAGGCCCTGTTTTGTTCTAACAAACCTGCAATCATTCTGGTTCGGTGTGCTTGTGGAATTATGACAAATAGCTTTGCAGTTCTTTCAAAACTTGGACTCTGTTGTTTAAATAATATGGGCTGCTTCCACTCCAGGGATATTTTTCCCATGGTGCTCATGTTATAAATACAATTATCATTCAAATCGCAATCGCAACGAAGATTCCAGACTGCACAAGACAATCCATTTTTTCTCCATGGTTTCTCTTTCACACCAGATGTGCATTTTATAATTTCTTCCTTCTGCTGCTGTGTTGTAAGATTACTTTTAGGATTCTCCACCTGCCCTCATTTTCCAAATTGTGGGGTGCATGCATTGCACTGCATAGGAATGGCACAAAACTGCTGTCCTTTAAAGTAATCTCCCTCAGTTGTGTTTTCATTCCTTTCTTGAATGAGGTGAAAGTGGAAGCTTGTCAGGGAGCCGGCTCAACCCCCTTGGGAGGAGGAGATGTGGCGGCTGCCTGGAGCCTCCTTAAGGAGTCGCGTGGTGCTGTTCCGAGGTGCTGCTCATCCTGATGCCGCTGAGGAGCAGTAAAATCCAGGGAGCGGTTCCCCCTCATCAGGGCATTGCTGCCCTTTGTCTTCCTACTGCCATCAACAGGCCTGCCAGCCCAGAGCTGAGTGGTGGCTGTCGAGTGACTGAGCTGCCACCTGTTGCTCCTGTCGCTGGGTAGAGTTGTCATCTGTTCACGCTGCCCGTCTTGGTCTCCAGCAGAAGCAGCAACGTTGTCCCCTTGGTAGCAACTGTTTTTGCCTCCTTCATTGCTGCTGCTAATCCAACACAGCAGCAGCAGTAGCAGGAGCCCTGAGGAAGGACTGTGGCTCCCAGCTTTCTCTTCACCCACCCCACTACCTGGAGGGCAATAGAGGGTACAAACAGTAGGCATTGTGCTGTTGCACTGCTGAAACAGTGCTACAATGTTGTTTAAACGATTTTTCAAAAACTCATCTTCATTGAGGTGCTTCCAGGGACACCGAGCAGTTCAAAATGCAGAGGAAGGGAGCAGAGGGGGCACTTCCTTCCATCCAAGCACAAGGTTGTTAGCCGAATTGCTTTATTTACAGCAATTGGCAATTTATAAATGGGTTCTTGCCCATTTATACCAAGGTCCTGATCCCACCAAGGGTTACCAGTAAAAGATTCGAGGCTGTTGTGGTTAAAATATATGTCTTTTACTTAAAAATATATCTCATACAAACAATACTGATGCACTCACACATTCAATCAAGTTCCTAAGAATTACAGTAGGAAATAAGCACAGTTGCATTAGCAGGTAGGGGTGATGGTGGGCAATACTTATCTGTCTCGAAGCTTGGTTGTTCCAATGAAGAATGGATGGGAAGAAATGGAAACAAATGGAGTCCACATGACCAGAACCAGCCGGAACGTGTGGGTCTCTTGACTGTAGATCAAGAGATCACTAGCAGAGGCAAGGGTTGGGGATAGCAAATGGGACTTAAGAGGGGTAAAAGCAGACAGAGGTTGTCTTGGGGGGAATGCTAATTAACCAGAGAGAGGGGCCAGGTGACTGGTTCTCTCCTTTTATAGGGGGTCCAAGAGGTGGGTGGCACCTGTGCCAACCTCTTGACCCACCTACCTGTTAGTCCGTTCCAAAAACAATCCTATTGGTTGCAGGCAGGGAGGGAGGTTACCTAGGAGGGGTGGCCAATATTGTAACCTAAAACCTTACTCGAAGTATCGGCATCTGGACAGGTGTGAAATCCAGGCGTCAGGATGCTTCATTGTCGTGCTGATGAAGTTGGCCAGTTCCTTTGATAACCAAATGTCCATCTGGCAGGAAATTCCAGCTCAGGAACAAAGCAGTTGATGGATGATATGTGACCACAAGCAGCTTTGCTATGGTGGTTGTCTCTTCCCAGAGTTGTCGTTTCATTGCTCACAATAATTGAGATTTGTGCTTCTTCACCAGGCTGGGCAACTGAGTTGCTAAAACCTTATTTACATGTAAGGTATGTGCAGGCACCCTCTATGTGTGTCATCACAACAGGTGACCTAAAGTGTACAGCTCCCTGAGCCCATGTGTATGTGCATAGTCCATGTGTAGCAATAAACAGTCCATAAAACAAATATCTGGCTTGTTCCTTAACAAGGTGTAGGTGCCCTTTCAGACATAAGAAACAGATTGTGCCAAAAATGTCATAATGGGAGGGGGAAAACTTTCCCCCTGGTGTAAAAGAAAGAGGAGCTTCCATAGGGAAAGATGGGCTGTTCATGAATTGAACATGAGTGGAACTGGAAAACATCATCATGTGGGGGGGGGGACGGACACAGGAATCAGGTGGATGAAATGATTAGTGTTTGATTGGCATTTACAAAGAAAGGCTGTAGGAATTCGGAATGTTCAGCCTGGAAAAGAGGTTGAGGGGGGGGACATGATTACTCTTCTTAAGTATCTGAAGGGTGGTCACTTAGAGGAGGGGCAGGGCACCATTTCAGTTGGTAATAGAGGATAGGACTCATAATAACGGATCTAAATTACAGATTGGGAGATATTGGCAGGATACTAGGAAAAACATTTTAACAATCAGGTTAGTTCAGTGGTGGAATCCGTTGCCCAGGGGTGTTGCAGGTTCTCTGCAGAGTTTCAATTATTATTTGTCAGGCATACTTTAGGTGATCCTGCATGGTGCAGGGGGGTTGACTAGATAGTCTTTAGGCCCCTTCCAACTTTTCAGTCCTATAATTACATTATAAGTCCTTGAAATGTGAGAAATCCACCATGTGGAATCAGCCATAAGGATGTGTATTTGGATATTTATGGTCCAAATATATATGCAAAAAATACCTTATTGGGATATTTCAAATATATTTGGGTATCCAGAGCAATATTTGTGTTTTCAGGAATACTAGTACCTGAGTCCTGAAAAATTCCAGAAATTTTTGGGAATATTCAGGGCCAGTATTTTAAGGCTCCCAGGCCTCTTCCCTCCCCCTCGAGTTTTACAGGATTTACAGGAAATGGGGGGGGGGGGGAGGCAGCTCTCCCAGGCAATGGGATTAGGTGTTAGGGGTAATCACTAGAAGTGATTTCTGTTGCCTTCCTGGGAAGAGCTTGTCCTGTGCCTGGACATTTTCAGGTTAGGGTTGCCAATCTCAGGTGGTGGCTGGAGAGCTCCTGCTATTACAACAGATCTCAATTCACGTGTAGAAAATGACTGCTTTGGAAAGTAGATTCTATGTCATTACACCCCATTGAAATCCCTCCCCTTCTGCAAACCCCGCCCTCCTCAGGCTCCACCCCCCAAATTTCCAGGTATTTTCCAACCCAGAGCTGGCAACCCTACTTCAGGACTAGTTTCCCACAGTGGACTTTGTTTTAAAATATTATTTCAAGTTATTCTGTTTTGTTATTGCCTGGAGAGGGTTATTGTTGTGGGATGAGAGGCCTTTCCACTTGGGTTTTTAAAGAATAGTTTTCCTTGGATTTGTTTTGCACTGGTTTTGAATGGGTTTTGAATGGGTTTAAAAGGCTTGTGTTGTCAGGCTCTATGTTGCTAGCAACATGGAAATGTTTCTTGCATTGTGTACTAGCAGTGACATCATCATCATGTCAGTAACGTCCAGGCGACAATCTGGTATTAGGGCAAGGGTTTACAGTAGCCGCTTTTCAAGTGTAAATGAGAGCCAGCTTGGTGTAATAGCTATAGATAGTTGGACTAGGATCTAGGAAATCCAGGTTCAAATCTCCACTCTGCCATGGTAGCTTGATGTATACGTACACTCTCAGCATGATTTAGTTCACAGGGTTGTTGTGTGGATAAAACGGAGGAGAGGAGACTGAAGTAAGCTGATTTGGGTCTCCATTGGAGAGAAAAGTGGGATATAAATGAAGTAAATAAATAAAACTAAGTAAATAAAATAATTAATTTTATATATTGGTATTCTACTTTTAAATTAACTCAGATCTACTGCAATTTACTCTTTGTTTCAGTTGAATGTAGTTACTTTTTTGTGCCAATCGTGGTTCATCCCAGGTATTTCTCCTATTTCCATGTTGGAAGTTTTCCAAATTGTCTCAGTTGGTTGATATTCTTAAAAATGGTCTTATCTTAGACAAACTATCCTTGGATCGTAAAGCTAATATTCTTCTACCTTGGTCCGAATACCTTCAACTCAAACATCTGGTAGATTCTCTGTTTTGCAAGAGCAGACTTCGTACAGAGGTCACTGACTTTAAACGTCTGCTCTTGCAAAATCAGAAGGGTTCTACAGGTCTAATATCCATTTTATATAAGTTTTTACATTTGGTTTTTAGTTCTCCTCTTCCCTCTTATGTCAAGGCTTGGCATAAGGGAGGCCTTTCTTTTATATCCAATAGCCAATGGTCCTCTATCTGGAATTCCTCTATTAATCATTCCAGTTTTTTAAAGTTATGGTTCACTGGTACTGTACTCCACTGCAGATTCACCATATGAACTCATCCTTTTAACCAATACGTTGAAAAAGGTGTGGATCTCCTGGTTCCTTTCTCCACTGTTGATGGTCCTGTTGATGGTCCCGCCCTCTCATCCAAAATCTTTTGTCATCTGTTCAAGACCAAATAACTATCATCATATTCCATTACCCCCTGACTCAATGTTGCTAAACTTGTGGGATGATCCCAAAATCCCCCATGTTAAGAAAGATTTGCTTTCTATATTATGCGCCATTGAGAGGTCTGCAATCGGACTTCTGGTTTCGGCAACTCGCAGGCAGGTGTGTTCCATTACAGCTCTGATGTGAGCGCCCCACAAACGTGCTGATGGGGGGGGTCTGAGTTGATCTTGGACCCCCCCAGACCCCTTGTAGGGGGGTCTCAGCCTGGGGCGCGAGAGGTGCCTCTCCCAAGGCGGAAACCAAGGGAATGAGGCACCTTTTTGCCCCAATAGGCCCCCGCGGCACGGAGCCAGCACGGCACTAAGAGGCGCACACTGAACAGAGCACACAAGGATCCCGAGAAACGATCCTCTCTACATGCCAAGCGAACACAAGTACAAACATGAGTGAAGCCATGATCCAGTAAACAATCGATAAATCGTTACTTGTAAAGCCGCCCCAAAGAAGTAGAAGGGGGAGGGGAATGCCCGATCCCAAAATGACTGAGTTTAAAGCGGGAGGCTGAAAGGGCAGCTCAAAGGAAGTGGATTATGATGAAGTGTGCAGCAGACCAGCAAGAAAGCGATTAATTCCAGACTTATGGAGAACTTTTAAACTTTCCTCTTGTATAAACAATGATGCAGCGAGCAGAAGAAATGGCATTGAAAGCGAAACTTATAATACAAACTGCCAGCACAGCATCACCGTCTACCAGACCGGAAGTAACCACAGACTTTCCCAAACTGACTGCTGTAGCTTTGCGCCCTCTACTGGATCAGATTACCAACCTTAACGTCAAGCTGGATATGTTGCAAAAGGAACTCAAAGAAATTTCAGTGAGAAAGAAATAAAGCAGATGTTCCTGAAGCAACAACAGAAAG
>NW_015175362.1:944630-953424 GCF_001447785.1 Gekko japonicus | reverse complement strand
TCCCAGATTAGAGTCCGCACACTTAACCACTACACCAAACTGGAAAGGAAATTGCAAAACAGATTAACTCTGATAGCCTGTTGTTTATTTTTAATGCATAACTTTAATTCTATGATATTTACACCTTAGTTAAAGAGATTGTGATTGCTTGCTTGACACTTTTGCATTAGTAATCATCATGTTTTACTATTAAAATAACAGAGATGTATCAATAACCTTATACTTTTGTATTATGGATCCTTGTTACTCTTTATTTTAGGTTGGTCCACTACCCTGTAGTGACCCTGTAGTTTTGTAGATAGGAAAATAAAAAATTTAAAAGAGAGAGGTCTGCAATCACCTCCTCCTGGAAATCTCCCTCACCCCCAATTCTTAAGAGTTGGTACAGGAACATATGGGATTATCTCGCAATGGATATAAACCTCAAATAAAACCCTTACTCTGCCTCTCTTGATTATTATAATTTTTGGTACCCTGTTTTAAATTTTATTGCTCCAGACAAAGACCTTTTTGATCAGAATTGTGTTATAGATGTTTTATTATGTTAATTTATTGATACTTGATTATTTACTAAGACCTCATGTTTATGACAGTTTATTGTCACTGTATTTGATGTTAAATTTTCGATGAAAATCTTTAAAAATGTGGTTATAATATACCCTTTATGCATATTTTTCCAGGTTATGCCTGTAAATGATGAACCTCCAGTCATGAATGCAGACCTCATTCCTTTCATGCAGTGTTCTGAGGGCGGGGCAGTTGTCATCACCTCAGAATACCTTCATGCTACTGATGTAGATAGTGATGATATGCAACTGATGTTTATGCTTGCTCGGCATCCTAAATATGGAGTTGTGAAGAAAAATGGACTTGCAGTGGATCGTTTTCACCAAGCAGACGTTATTTCTGGAGCAGTGGCATACGAACATACTAGTGAGACTAATGCCCTGATCATATTTATGCAAGTCTTCACTCTTATGCTGTTACAGGATATGATTTCATTTTAACTGCTTAGAGACATATTAAACACATAGGGCTGGGCCAAGGACTGTAGTTACATGATGTTTAAAAAGGCCTTTAGATGGTATACTAACCATCTCCATCCCTGACTCCACCCACTATACAATTTCTCATAAAAGTGGAAATGGCTGTGTATCTTTCCCGTGCAACATCTGTATGCCACGCTAACTGTTAATGACTATTCCCCCATGTCAAGAATGTTTACCTGTGTCAGCATTCCTTGTGGCAAGCAAGCATATACTTCAAAAGGATGGCTCATATTCATTGGGGCATCTTTGTACCAGCATTATTTAGACTGAATTCAACTCCAAATCACAATTCATTTTGGAAATGTGCAAAAACCGAAGGAATCACCATTCTGATAGGTCACTGTGCAATCTGGCCTCTAGTGATAGACTCAGTTAAATTTAAGGCTAATTCAAATTCACAAAGAAGATCACAACTCTATTTCCTCTAGTTTTCTGGTAACTAACTGGAATATGCAAATACTTCCATTTATTTCAATAGGAGAGATGTACAACACAGTCCCTAAATACAGGTGCCCACTTCTAACCCCATTGCTTAAAAAGGTATATTCTGTTTATGATTACTTGTTAAACATGGGCTTTATGCTGCCACTTAAATCAATGAGACTTCAAAGTCCTTATGTTTGGCTGGATTATGCTCATTTGTTTTTAAAATGGTTCTTGGGGAAAGTATTGATCATTGCCATTATTTTAGGATCAATAGTTCCTGGGTTTGGTCCATTCCTTGAGTGGAAGATACAAGTTTGTAGCATTGAATTGGATAATGGAAGTTTTATTTCTAAAGCATGATCTCCTCTGACCTGGATGGTTTGGGCTATCCTGATCGCATCAGATTTTGGAGGCTAAGCAGGGTTGGTCCTGGTTGGTATTTGGATGGGAGACCACCAAGGAAGTCCAGGGTTGCTATGCAGAGGCAGGCAATAGACAGAACTGCCTCCTTTTATCTTTACATTGACTGCAGCTTGATGCCACTTGCCACCAAGAATAATCTACCATCATAGAACTATTTTAGATATTAAACTTTTTTCTTATGATATCATGATGATTGCTCAAAATATTTTGGCATCTCCATATTTGAACAACTTAGAGGAGTTTATTACCTTTTATTTCAAAACGTTGTGGTTTATCTTGAGTTCTTTTTTCCAGATGGAGAGATTGGCTTGATTCCTTTATTTGATATCCTTACCTTCGTTGTCTCTGATGGTGAAACTGGCCAAGATGTAAATGTCTGTTGCTACGATGGACCTCCCGTGCCACTGCATAAATCCTTTCCAGTATATGACATAAACATCACAATATTTCCAGTGGATAACCAGCCACCATCCATTGCTACTGGTAACAAAAAGATAGTTTCGTATGTTCAGTTGTCATGTTGAGAATGTAGACTGGGCAGATCTGTGCTAAATTCAGCAAGTGGTAAAATAGTCATGTGGTTGCTTTATTACACGCAACCTAGCTTATAGTTACTGTGTCTCTGCAAAACTGACAGAGGACAGAGTGGTAGTGCATTAAAGCTGCAAACTAGATAGGTGATAAAATAATCAGAACAACCATCACCATATATGCTGAACTCTTCAGGGATCTACTTCACACACTATCACTGTACTCTGGTTGTATGGCTACAGTAGTGTGGTCTCATATTGTATTCTCTCATGGTCTGGCCTTACACCAAAATCTGGATGGAGTTACTATATGAGTGAATGGCATAGCCTCTTTTCATGCAACTACTACCTGACCCCCCATGAAGACCCTTTTGGCAAGGAATAGAACTAACTAATTTCCTGTACCTATATGATTCCCTTATCTAGGTTTTCCCAAGGTGCTGTGGCCTCCCGCACCCCTCTTGCAATGTATGAGGGTTGGATCCATTTTAGTATTTCTGTAGACACAAGGACTTCTGCCCATGGAAATGCTGCTCTGCTAGTTTCAACTCTAGCTAGCTCTGTAGCATGTAGATGTAGAAACCCACATGGAAGGCTAGCTTCAAAGAGTTGCAAAGGCAGACTAAAGCTTTAACAATCTGAATTGCTATTGCTGTTCTTATTGTTATTTATTTTGTGTATTATTTTATTATGTTTTATTCATGTCCAAGTCAGTATTGAACTAGGAACAGAAGGAGATTTACACTCTGCACCTATTATATTATTAATTCGAAGGCAGGGATTTTAGAATAATAGGGAACCAAACAATATTTGGAATTAAGTTTTTAATCCATGACAGTGCCAAATTGTGCACAATCATTTATATTAAATAGTTTTGAATGCAGGATATAAACTGAATCTCCAGGGATAAAAAAATCTCAGCTGAAGAGCTGAGAAATTAAATTCTCGAACTGCCTAGACCAGGTTTCAGATCAGCTTCTTTACAACTGAATGGCATTATTGATAGCAAAGCTATTTGCAAGTATTGTGTGTGTGTTCACCACTTTTCAACCATGTATGTATGAGTAACTTTGTGATTTGCAGTCTATCACCCAAGCAATGTTCTGGAAATGAAGCATTTTCCCAGCAGGGAAATTAAGCACTGATGCATGAAAAATGGCTCATTATGAGCAATTCGTAACAGCTCTCAGGCAATTAATGCTGTGACAAACAGAGGTAGCAACTGATCTTGAGCAACACATAAACCACACTTAATAGCTTATCAGTGAAATTGTTTTCCAAGTGTTTTCTTCTCTTTCACTTGGTGAGAAAGAAGAGTCATTGGTATGACCGGGAAAACATCTGTCCCAAGTGTTTGAACAATGGCTTCTGCCATCAGGTATAGCTGCATTTCTTAAGCTTGAAATCTGTTAGCAAGCTGAGCTGCATGAGTAACAGTACTCATCATTGTATTGTTTGTATGCAGGTGCTGTGTTTGTTGTGAATGAGGGCTCCTCAGCTGCCATTACAGTTAACCATTTGTATGCCTCTGATCCTGACACCAACGCAGATGACTTACAGTTTGTTTTAGCTTCTCCTCCTCAGTTTGGGTACATTGAAAATATATTACCTTCCCCGGGCTTTGAGAAAAGCAACATGGGAATAAGTATAGGTATGTGTGGATTGCGAAGAGCATAATGTCTTTAAATCCTGGACCAGTGCCACCTTTTCTTTCCCTCCATTTGTCTTTACACCTGTGTAAGCATGCCTAGCGTAGTAGAACCTCTACCTCAGGAAATTTGGGGGGAACTTACATCAGTCCCAGCTTATCTTTCTTGTCAAGTATCCAGGAACATTTGGTTGGTTGTTCCCAGACCCATAGCCAGGATTTTTTTAAATTTGGTGGGCCTTTAAATAAGTTTGGGGACATCCTGCACAGATGCGCCAAAAATAAAAAAATTGGAAGTCGGCGGGCCTAGGCTGGATGGGAAGTTGGGGGGTCTTGGTAGTAAATCAGGGGGGCGAGCTGCTCCACTGTAGCTACAGGCCTGGTTGTTCCTAAGAAATAGCTAGACTAAAGACTGCCACAGCCCTTTGCTGACATCTAGGTACCTAGGGAACCAGCTGTGAAGCATTTGGACCGGAACAGGAAGAGTGTAAATGATGAAGGGATTTTTGTGGTTGATTGATGAGTATGTTTCTTGCTGGGAGAATTTGGAGCTGTGACTGACTGACAGTGCAGTCCAAAGCAGAGTTCCCTTTTCTAAGTCCATTCAGAAGGGTGTTGGTTTGCTTAGAATGATAAAGATGAGGGATTGCCCAAGAAAGAACCAAGAGGTTTGTTGGGATGAAGAGGGAAGGATTTTTGGAAAGATAAGGAGTCCCTCCATAGCCACCTGAGGGTACTATAGGGGAAAACTAGTTTTCTGTGAGGCTGACTGTTCAATGTTCATGAAGGAAGAAGCTAAGAGATGAGGGCATGGATAGGAATACATGGGGGTTCAAACTGGGAAGGGAAACAGAATGGGAGAATGCCTGTCTTGATGAGGAGATCTAGTGATTTCAGTATCAGCAATGATGGAAGAAGGTTTGGCAGTAGAACCAGCTATGAGGAATGGAAGACTGGTGTGATTTGTGCTGTTTCAGGAACTGTGATGGAAGGGTCATTGGTGAGGGTTAGGGTCTGAGCTGCCATAGAACAGTTCAAACTTTCTGTTGTACATGGGTACCAGAGAAGAGTACATAGGTGATTTAATGAGGAAAGGAGATGTGTCCCATGACAGGTGATTGAATTAACTTGGGAGTCAGGCATGACTCAGACCGGTTGACAATGATCAGGAGATCACTTGGTGGCACTTCTTGGGCTCTTGACTGAATCACCAGAGAAATCTACACTGTGAAGGAGATTCTGGGAGCCTCGGTTGTTAATCCTGAAAACTTGTGACATTCATCATGGCTGGGTTGTGAGGAGCTTCAGAAGGCCGCACAAAGATCCTCGATTAATGGGCTCCTGGAATTCTCAGGCAACTAAGCTACATCATGGTTGCCAGGTTCCCTCCTTGTTCCAGCATGGGGAATTGGTGGCATTCCGGGGTGGGTGGAGATGCCCCCAAGCTCTACCCCAAGCCCTGCCCAAGTCCTGCCCCCACCTGGCCACCCCTCTTCCTCTCCTCCTGCCCAATTTAAAGGGCTTCAGCTGGTCAGTGGGGACCAAGTGGCCCACCAACCAGCTGGAGGGCCCTTTAAATCCAGCAGGAGGGAGGGAGGGAGGGGGAGGTTGCAGGTGCAGGTTCTGCTTGTAAAAGGGAGCAGAGCCTGTGCCTGGGACCTCCCCCTCCTTCCCGCTGTATTTAAAGGGCCGTCCAGCTGGTCAGTGGGCCATGTTGTTGGGCAGGAGGGGAGGAAGAGGGGTGGCCGGGCTGGTGGTTGCTCTTAGGGGGTGAGGGTGGGGCTTTTCCCACCCACCAGCTCAGCAGGGGTAGATTTAAGCACCCAGAAGTAGGGGAACCCCTGCCAGGACCTGGGGGCTGGCAACCCTAAGCTACATTCTTTTGAAGTGCCTGGAGAAGTACATGCCTTAATTGAGAGATCCTGTCTCAATATCAAAATGGATGGATTCATCTGCACTCATGGCTCTTGAAGGCCAGAGGGACGTGGGTGCAAAAAGACTTGAGTCTCAGGAGGGGCCTTGCAGTCAACCATGTTGAATATCGGTTTCTGTTAATTTGTCATTTCTTTCAAATGTGTAGCCTCATTTCAGCTGAAAAATGTGAAGGCCCTCTACATAAACTACGTCCAGGCCAGGCACAGGAGAATAGAACCAACCAAAGACCAATTTATGCTTTATGCCACTGATGGGAAACATCGTTCAACGGAGACACCATTTTATGTCTTAATCAACCCTACAAATGATGAAGTCCCAGAATTCATAGCAAGGAATATTACGGTAAGGATGGAAATACAGCATCCAAATTATTAGCCTGTTTCCTTTGCCTGCTGGTGTATGAGAAAGAAGATACTTGTCTTGAAAGGGAAGACTATGTGGCTCAGTGGTAGACAGCAAGTTTGACATGCAGGAGGCCCTGGGTTCTCTTCCTGTCATCTCCAGCTAAAGGATCTCAGATAAAAGATGTTGGAATAGACCTTTGTTTGCCTGTTATTTTGGAGACCTGCTGCCAATAAGACTAGGAGAGACTGAATTAGATGAACCAATGGTCTGGCTAGAAATAAGGCAGTTTACTGTGTTAATATGCTGTTTGTTTTTCTGCTTTTCCTTTCAAAATTTGCTCCAGTATCTGTCAGTTGTATGTTTGTGTGTTCAGCCAAGTCCCACAAACATTTGTGCATTGGGCATCTTCACAGTAAGTCTTACTTGGGTCTCTGACATTAGTACAGTCTGCATCCCTTCTCCCCCCTGTTGCTTCTACAGTAGCCATGTTGTTACCTCCAAATTTTCAAAATTTTCCTTCCACCTCTATTCTCCATTTTGTCTTCAGGCCAAATTTCATGCAATGCTTGGAGTACTGTGATTGAAGCTCACAGGCTGGTTTTCCTTTTGAACAGCAGCCATGTGGGTGTCCAGTTTGTACTGGAGCCATGATTTGGGGAGAGATGTTAGCCCTTTACCCTTCTGTCATTTTCCCAACCTAAAACAGCCCTGTAGAGCTTCTACTTACCTCGCTGGGGCAACATACAGAGTGCTCCATCCATCACTTGTATAGTGCTTCTACTGCTTATCCATATTTGTTCAATCTTCATGTTAGTCTCAAACCACCCTTGGCTTCCCCTTCCACATCCTGACCCCGTTTCCTTCCTGATCTATACCCATCTCTTGCCCAACTAGGGCTGCCATCACAATCCATGGAATTCACTTGTTTTGTATTTTCTGTACCATTAATGCAGCCGTGAAGGATATACCAGCCTAGGCTGTTCCTGACCTGCTCCTTCGTCATTTGTATTGTTCACTCTGTGTTCAATCTACTGTGGAGGCAAACTGAGAAACCTTCTGGTAGAGGAGAAAGACTGACAAAGACTTGGAAGAGATCAGTGCAAGTCATATTTGTATTCAACTTTGTGGTTGTATGGCTGATAAAAAATAGGAGGCAAATTCTCAGGGCTATTAGTCTGGAAAGCCTATATCCTTCTACCCTGGCCTCCTTTATATTTTTTCACCTTTCTACATCTGTGCTAGTCCATCTACACCCTGGTCTGTCCATGCAACAGAATGAGATGGTAGAATTCTGGAGTGGCAAAATGGGCTATACCGTTTCAGGCAGCAGGTCAAGAGGGGCATGTCTTGAAATATTTCCTGATAATGCGATCATTTATTTATTTTTTTATTGTATTTTTATCCCGCCCATCCTGCGAGCGGGCTCAGGGCAGGTCACATTATCTTCAATAATACAGTAAAGTTTAAAACACAATAAGACATTTACATTATAAAAATTTAAAATCAGTAGTTATAGCTGCTGGTGAAAATTCTGACCCATTCATACTGATGGATATGGCCTGTTGCTTGTAGATGGATGACCAGTAGGTAGGAGACAGCAACCTCGGGGAGGCCATATGTGGACGCCCGCTGCCTCAACCAAAAGCCTGGTGGAACAGCTCCGTCTTGCAGGCCCTGCGGAACTCAGTAAGACCCCGCAGGGCCCTGATCTCAATGGGGAGCATGTTCCACCAGGTGGGGGCCAGGGCAGAGAAAGCCCTGGCCCTGGTCGAGGCTAGACGGACGTATTTTGGGCCAGGGACCACCAGGAGATGTTGATTACTAGAGCGTAAACCTCTTTGAGGCATATACGGGAAGAGGCGGTCCCTTAGATATGTTGGTCCCAGGCCATAAAAAGCTTTGAAGGTTATTGCCAACACCTTGAATCGGATCTGGTACTCAACTGGTAACCAGTGCAGCTGGCAAAGCACATGCTGAACATGAGCCCGCATGGGCGTTGACGTCAGCAGGCATGCCACTGCATTTTGTACCAGCTGTAATTTCCAGATCAGCTTCAGGGGTAAGCCTGCGTAGAGCGAATTGCAGTAAAGCCTGGAGGTGACCATTGCATGGATCACCGTAGCTAGGTCTTGGGGGGAAAGATATGGCTTCAGCAGCCTGATCTGCCTAAGATGGAAAAATGCAGATCTGGCAACTGCGGCAACCTGGGCCTCCATAGACAAAGAGGCATCCAGTGTTACTCCCAGGCTCCTCACTGTTTGGGATGACACCAAAGGTGCCCCTTCCATTGTGGGAAGCCTGGTGCCCACATCCATGCCCCCTCGACCCAGGTACAGGATCTCTGTCTTCGATGGATTTAACTTCAGCCGACTCTGGTGCAACCAGCTTCCAAGGCCTCACCCAGCTTTTCGGGAGCAGAAGATGGGTGGCCATTTATT
>NW_015175362.1:928665-944490 GCF_001447785.1 Gekko japonicus | reverse complement strand
CTGCCTAAGATGTAAAAATGCAGATCTGGCAACTGCGGCAACCTGGGCCTCCATAGACAAAGAGGCATCCAGTGTTACTCCCAGGCTCCTCACTGTTTGGGATGACACCAAAGGTGCCCCTTCCATTGTGGGAAGCCTGGTGCCCACATCCATGCCCCCTCGACCCAGGTACAGGACCTCTGTCTTCGATGGATTTAACTTCAGCCGACTCTGCTGCAACCATCCAGCCACAGCTTCCAAGGCCTTTTCCAAGGCCAACACCCAGCTTTTCGGGAGCAGAAGATGGGTGGCCATCCATTAACAGATAGAGCTGGGTGTCATCAGCATATTGGTAACAACCCAGCCCATAACTCTGGACTAACTGGGTGAGGGGGCGCATATAGATGTTAAACAGCACTGGCGAGAGGATGCCCCCCTGCGGCACTCCACATTCTAGCGGGTGCCATGGGGAGACCCTCTCGCCAAGTGCCACCCTCTGTCCCCAACCATGGAGAAAGGAAGGAAACCATTTCAAGGCAGTCCCCTGAACTCCTACATTGGCGAGGCGGTGGGTTATAAGATTGTAGTCAACTGTGTCAAACGTTGCTGTCAGGTCTAATAACAACAGAAGTGCTGACCTGCCTTGGTAGATCATAGAACCTTATTAATTTAGGAAAACACTGAACAGTATCATGCCTCACCTGCAGTCTGAAGTGGTATAGTCCATTCTGTCACCTCATTTTGCTGTATGTGTAAGCCAGGCCTGAATCCTGAAGCAATCTTTTGTTATATTTTCTCATTCAGCATTTCTTGTTCACTCCCCCCCCCCTTTGTCTTCTGTCTGCCCTTTCCCTCATTTATTTGTCTTTTTTTCTGTCAGTCTCTATGGTTTTTCTGAGGTGCTCTGTGTGTTATTTTCCTGTCAGCCTCTATGGTTTTTCTGAGGTACTCTGTGTGTTATTTTGAGGGCCAGTACAGGGTGAGAGTGAGCAGCATTTGTTTTTGAAGACATGGACCTTTTTACTTAATTTTCCCCTTCTTTTCCAGATAGCTATTTTATACTTTATATTACATTTATATTTAATGTTTATATGTTTATCTTGAAGGAATGGTGAATGAACCAGGGGGCAGGGCAAGTGTGAGAGGCTTACATGGGGTGAGCATCACTACTGTCATGAGTACAAAGGATTTGGCCGCTTGCTAAGCCTTTCAGAGCAACAATATGGAGCCAGTTTGTCTTCTGTTCATTCATTGGCTGCAGCTTTTTTAAGAAGAAGAGAGTATTAATGTTGTCATGAGTTGGGGGGGGCAATTATAACGGTGTTCTCAGTCATGAGAGTCTTTATTTTACTACATTTTTATCCTGTTACTTCTCCAAGGAGCACAGAGTGGCATACATGGATCTTTCCTCCCCATATTATCCTCATAATGGTCATGTGAGGTAGGTTAGATGGAGAAAGTGATTTGTTCAAGATCTCATGAGATTTATTGCAGAGCCAGGATTTTAACCCGGATCTCCCAGTCCTACTTCAACAAACTATCACCTAACATATGTGCTTTGCAGAAGAACTATGATTTGCTTTCTTTTTTAACATTTACTATTAAGGTGCAAGAGGGCCAGATGAAAGAACTGGATCCATCTGTAATCAATGTGGTTGATGTGTTATTTTGAGGGCCAGTACAGGGTGAGAGTGAGCAGCATTTGTTTTTGAAGACATGGACCTTTTTACTTAATTTTCCCCTTCTTTTCCAGATAGCTATTTTATACTTTATATTACATTTATATTTAATGTTTATATGTTTATCTTAAAGGAATGGTGAATGAACCAGGGGGCAGGGCAAGTGTGAGAGGCTTACATGGGGTGAGCATCACTACTGTCAGAGGTGCATTAGTCACTGGCTGCAGTACACAGCCAGAGTACAAAGGATTTGGCTGCTTGCTAAGCCTTTCAGAGCAACAATATGGAGCCAGTTTGTCTTTTGTTCATTCATTGGCTGCAGTTTTTTTAAGAAGAAGAGAGTATTAAGGTTGTCATGAGTTGGGGGGACCAATTATAACGGTGTTCTCAGTCATGAGAGTCCTTATTTTACTACATTTTTATCCTGTTACTTCTCCAAGGAGCACAGAGTGGCATACATGGCTCTTTCCTCCCCATATTATCCTCATAATGGTCATGTGAGGTAGGTTAGATGGAGACAGTGATTTGTTCAAGATCTCATGAGATTTATTGCAGAGCCAGGATTTTAACCCGGATCTCCCAGTCCTACTTCAACAAACTATCACCTAACATATGTGCTTTGCAGAACTATGATTTGCTTTCCTTTTTAACATTTACTATTAAGGTGCAAGAGGGCCAGATGAAAGAACTGGATCCATCTGTAATCAATGTGGTTGACCTGGATATACCTCAAGATTCCCTGATGTTTACTGTTCTCCAGCAGCCTCAACATGGATTCCTTGTTAATGGATTGTATGGCAATGACATCATCCTTTACAAACACGCAATTAATAGTCACCAGTTTCATGAACTTCCCGTGCATAGTTTTTCCATGGAACTTCTAAAAAATGGTAAATGCTCTGCCTCTTTCTATCTCTGTTTCTTATTTTGGATTGTTTCTGTTGGATACAGTGAGACAGTAAGAAACTTTAATCTCTTCGTTATTCACCTGTTTAGGAGGCTGTCTTTAAACAAGTTCTTGAAATAGAAAATCAGATCTGTTTTACATATAGAAATGACTCCAGCATGTTCTGTCTGAACACACTTAACAGCTTGCTCTTAGCCAAGACATGACTCACTAAGAGCTAAGCAGTGGGATGGTAAGCAGTGGGGTACCACAGGGTTCAGTACTGGGTCTGGTACTTTTTAACTTGTTCATTAATGATTTAGAGTTGGGCGTAAGCTAAGTGACTAAGTTTGCAGGTGACACTAAATTGTTCAGGGTGGTCAGAACCAGGGAGGATTGTGAAGCGCTCCAGATGGCTCTGTCAAGGCTGAGCGAGTGGGCATCAACATGGTAAATGAGGGTTAATGTGGGCAAGTGCAAAGTAATGCACATTGAAGCCAAAAATCCTAACTATAAATACACGTTGATTGGGTCCGAACTGGTAGAGACTGACCAGGAGAGAGATCTTGGAGTCAAGGAATATAACTCACTGAAAATGTCAACCCAGTGTGTGATGGCAACAAAAAAGCCAATGCTGGGGATTATTAGAAACTGAAAACAAATCAGTCAGTATCATAATGCCCCTGTAAAAATCAATGGTGTGGCCTCATTTGGAATACTGTGTACAGTTTTGGCCACCACACTTCAAAAAAGATATTGTAGCATTAGAAAAAGTGCAGAAAAGAGCTACTAAAATGATAAAGGGGATGGAACACTTTACCTATGAAGAAAGGTTAAAGAGGTTAGGGCTCTTTAGCTTGGAGAAATGACGACTCAGAGGGTGACATGACTGAGGTTTACAAAATTATGCATGAGATAGAGAAGGTAGAGAAAGAAGTACTTTTCTCCCTTTCTCACAGTACAAGAACTTGTGGGCACTCAGTGAAATCAATGAGCAGTAGGTTTGGAACATATAAAAGAAAGTACTTCTTCATCCAAATAATTCATGTGGAATTCATTACCACAGGAAGTGGTGATAGCTACAAGCATAGACAGCTTCAAAGGTGATTGGATAAACATATGGAGCAGATGTCCATCAGTGGCTATTAGCCGTAAGGTATAGATGGAACACTATGTCTGCGGCAGTAATGCACATACATTCTTGGTGCTTGGGGGGCAACAGTGGGAGGGCTTCTAGAGCCTGGCCCTGCTGATGGACCTCCTGATGGCACCTGGGTTTTGGCAACTGTGTGACACAGAGTGTTGGACTGGATGGGCCATTGGCCTGACCCAGCATGGCTTCTCTTATGTTTTTAAGCCATGCATGATGCTGGGGATCCATTCTTACATCCCCAGAAATGTAACTGAGTTACAAAAACCATGTACAGAGGTGTGGGGAGGGGACAGTACTGGCAAATGGTGTCAAGCAACTGGCTTTGCCTAGCAGTTTCTTGGCTTTTCAGAAACGTTGGTTCAGTTTTGGGCCTAGTCAAATAATAGAAGACCTCTGTCTGGAAACAATAATTTTGCAGTTTCAGAGAGTCTCTGAGAACTTATCAATTTTTCAATTTCAGATAAGAGATGGGAGTTAGATGAAGGTGCAAGAGAGTTCATTGGTGTCTAGACTTCAAGGTCGGAAGACTAGGAAGGAGTTTCACCTCTACATTCCATCTCATTAGCATAAGGAACCCTGGAAGGGGGGAAATGGCTTTCTTAATTGTGCCTATGTGCAGCTGCAGGGTTTGTGGTCACATGTCCAGCAACACACCTGATTGGTTAGGTCACCTGGCTAGTAATACGTTTGATTGGTCAACTAGACTCAGGCCAACCTGCTGGCAGTTTAGCATAAAGGCAGAACATTCATTCTACTTTTGCACCTCTCTAGTTTGGACACCTCTTGGTTCTTTATGACTTTGAGCCAGGTTGGGCCTTGTATGGCCGAAAGACCTGTCTTTTGAACTTTGAAACTTTGCTTGGATTCTGTGTCTTAGTTGGACCTGATAACTTATGGATTAGAGAACAAAAGCTTGTATATATTTAGATGTTATTATTTTTGCCTTGCTCTTCACTTCTGTTATATTTATATATTCCTGCACATTTCTCTTAATATACATTATTAATATATTATGGTGTTCTTAGGATTTTGGAGTACCTTGGCCTTCAATGACTACAGCTAGTGGAGTAATTGTTTTGTGGAATTCAGCTTGCGGGTGTTCTACTCTGTACGGCTGACGTCTTCTTTAAGACCAAATAAGGGTTAAAAAAGAAGGCTCCAGTAGTAGGTGATGTGGAAGACCTCTGCCTGAGACCTTGGAGAACTGCTGCCAGTCGGAGCAAACAACACTGACCTTGATAGACCTGACTTAGTATCAGGCAGCTTCATGTGTTCAATTTTAGTGGGATGAGAAAATGTATTTATTTTCATTATTTATAGTCCACCTTTTTCACTTGGGCTCAAAGCAGATTACACAGAATGAGCCAAAGTATTTATTGTCCTGAAGTAAGGCAGAATGCTTAGAAAAGGGGCCTTGCCGGTGTTTGAGAGTCTATGGCGTTCTGATGGATTCATGAACAGCTGTTGTGTTCAAGAATTGTCCCGTGTAATTTGAAACAAGCTGGGTGTGACCAACAGACATGCTGAAGCAGGGAGTGTGAGGTGGTGGATGGAAACAGGGGAAAGATGTAAAAGAACCTTTGAGGGAAGCAGGTTTATTCTCTCTCTCTCTCTCTCTCTCTCTCTCCCTCTCCTATCATCATCCTTTCACCCTATCTCCCAGGAATGAGGCTGATGTATATTCATGATGACTCCGACAGCCTAGCTGATGCCTTTGCAATACAGCTATCAGATGGGAAACATAAAGTGTCAAAAACCATTTCGGTAGAGGTCATTCCAGTTAATGACGAGAAACCAGTGCTGAGCAAGTAAGCCACATGTCCCTGTTCCAAATTGGTCATGTGTCCTGACAAAATGATTCAGCAGTGATCAAAACAGCAAATTAGTAATTAATAGAGCTAATCTCCTGTAAATAACCACAGGCTAATGCCGACAGTGTTCCACAGGAGCAGTCCTTAGTGAAGGACATTCCGCTATGTGGAACGAGGGAGAAAAGTAGCCAATAGTGAAATGGAGATAAATATGAACAGATACACATGATATGTATGGGCTATGTGTGTAAATATTATAGTTAAATGCAACAAGTTCTTTCTGGATTTCTGTTGAAAGATTATTTCAAAGCAATCATGATCTTTGCACACCTTCTGGTGGTCATTCTGCCTTCGGGGCCTGACCCTCACAATGTGGTGTCGTTAGCTGTAAGGACGAATCTCAGAATCCTGTATTTTGCAGCAAACTGCCTTTGCAGAACAGACAGTAGAAGGTACAGAGAAGAAGCCTCTGATAGAATGAATGGAAGGCATAGTGACAAAAAGAGAGAATGGGGATAAGAAACAAGCAGAGACTAGACTGAGTCTTCCTAGGAATTTGCGTTATCCTATCCAATGTGGAACTTGCACTGTAGTGGAAGAAATGGTAAACAACAACAGGCATTCAAGAACGAAAGAAATTTAGTGCAAGCACAGCTGGCTTTATAATTTTGCAGGCTCTACTAGCCAACTTGGCTGCATGTATAAATATACAGGTGTATCAGTTTTGTACTGAATAACCCATTGCAGTTAAAAGAGAGAAAGAGATTTTGCGTGGTCTCAGACTAGGACCATTTCCTACAATTAAATTGTTGCAGTTTCTGCACAGGCTGCATGTAGAATTACAATAAAGGATCCACACGTGGGTGGATATTGCCATCCATAGTTTTCTTTTAGTTTAAACTGATTAGTGCTATTATGTCGTGACACCAGAAATATCACTTAATGGTAGAAAAGAAGATGGCACAAGTCAATGGCACAATAGCAGCCACACCGCCAGTAGTTTGAAGGCTGATCATTGGAACTGTTTTCCAGCACACCTCAAAATACAGGTCATCCAGAGAATATTGTGAAATGGTAGCACAAAGAGTGGCTGTGTTTCTGTTCTGGCACAACATCCAAAAACAAAACAAACAAACAAAAACCTCAAGAAACCAGCTCCTTGAAAAAGTGGGAAGATAAGGGAAAAAGGGGGGAAGTGTTGATATCGTCTAGAATCCCTATTATAACTGCCTGTAGAAATGGTGGTAATTAACGATACCACACTTGATAGTGTGGAAACCTGAGTTCATCTTGTTGCAGACTTCGCTGTTCAACTCCATTTCCATAACCTAGTCTTGCATTTGAAACGTGTAGGGGAAGAGGGTGTTGTGTTCTTTGAGTATTTCTTCTTCCTGTCCAATTTCCCCCCTCCTTTTAAACAAAGGAATACATGTGGACTCTTTGTTTCAGGAAAGGTGAAATAGAGGTGAATATAGGGGAAGCCCAAATTATTTCTAGCGCTGTTCTGTCAGCTGAAGATAAAGACACCCCTAGGGAACAAATTTACTTTTTATTTGAAAGAGTCCCCGAAAATGGACATCTTCAGCTCAAGGTCAGTCTTTATATTTCAACAACAATAACAAAACCCAAATTGCTCACTTGTGTTAGAACGGGAGTGAGTTTAATCCTTCTCTTTCCTAAATATATTTTATGGCTTGAAATGCACTGCAAAGACAAAGATAATTTTCATTTTGGTCCTCATAATAATCCAATGTTGGATGTCCCGTTCTCATTAGAGTAACTGCTGCCAGCAGGGTTCTTTCAGAGGAAGTTGTTCACAGAAAGTATACTTCATCCTGGAGGCATCCTACTGTGTTCTTCTTTTAGTCCGTCTGCCTAATATGGATCAGACTTACGTTTTGTTGGATCCAGATGATTATCATAAACTCCAATGGCTAACACACAGAGCTTATCAAGTCCCATTCCTAACAACAGATGCAACAAATTTGTTGACATCCACCCTAAGCTCCTTGGAAGAAGGGCAAAATGAAAATGAATAGATAGAAGTTTGCTCACCTTCCACAGGAATAATTTGTAGACAATCTGGTTAATAAACTGTATGTTATTTTATTTTAGTAACAGTTTTTCTTTCTAGGTCGGTCATGACTGGGTGACCCTGCAAAATGGAATGAAGTGTACCCAGGAAGACATAGACATGAACTTTGTGAGATATGTACACACTGGAGCAGTTGCCTCAAAACAGCATGACGATTTTATGTTTCATTTGTGGGATGGAGACAACAGATCCCCAGTCATGGTTTCCGATATTACCATTAAAGACATAGAAAAGGGTAATTCTATTTCTGTTCCTCACATAAACTCCATTTTGTTTTATTGTTTCTTTCTAAACATTAGTTCACACCACAGGCTTGGCAATAAAGGAAGTAAGGCTGCATGAGTAGTTTGTTGGATGGTATCTCCGTGATAGTAACCTATGTAAAAAGTTAAATGATGATATGGTGGCCAGCTCATATCAGGACTTAGAACAGCCCTTGACTGGGACAAATCTTCCTCAGAAGAGAAAGATCATACCACAAATACCACCACAAATGAGAACCAGGGCATGCTGGGACCCCCAGAGAAAAGCTCCAAAATCTACCACTAGAAGTGTCCACCAGAGAATGAGGGAATAAAATCCATTACTCATCCCTGTGACTAATAAAACAGATCCATATAACAGAATGTACCTCAGTTTCCACCAGGGGACAAGACCCAGTTGATGGCCCCCAAGCTGGGTACCTCGCTGAATGGCTCCAACTCCAACACCCCTTATGGGGGCCCAGAGTGGGGAGATGAGCACACAGCCAGTTTATAACACAGTGTCATGATGCACCAACACTAAGGGAGGGTGTTACTCCTCAGCTGAAGCTGGATCTTTGCTAATACTACATGGACTTTAGACTGCTTCATACCTAATAAGTACCTTTGCAGGTTCTTGCAGGCCTGCTTTGTGCTTGCTGGGTCCTGAACTTTTTCTGCTGTCACATCTTTTGGGCACTTCCTTTGCTGAGTTTCACTTATCTATCTTGCTGCTACAACTTACAGAGCTAAACTGAGCCTGCCAGGCAAGATACAGGATGGTTCACCACAAGTGCTGTCCAGCTTTTCCTAACCTTCCTCAGTGTGGCAGTGTACATGACCACTATTAGAGTGAACCAGGTTTAAGTAGGATTTTACTAGCTTCACACATGCACACGGATTGGATGCTATCAAAACAATTGCAGGTTGGGGAGCTGGAGAACTTTCTATTCAGTATATATTATTAAAGGCATGATCATGTCATACTGTTATGCAGGGCTTTTTCTGGGGGAACTCGCTGGAACGCAGCGCCGGAACCTCTTTGACAAAATTATTTTTAAAATGTTTAAAAGTTCATGATTTTTCAGTATTCAGATTGAAAACGTCATTTCCCTCTTGAACGTTCCGGCACCTCTTCTGCCCCCCCCCCCAAATGCCCTGCTGGTATGTACCACATATATGGAACATTTTCTGTCCTTGTCCTTATGACCTTTTCCTAAACAAATTAATATTTTCTTCATGCTTCATGGATCCTGCAGGAAACATTGCAGTTTTTATGAGACCCCTGACTGTGTTGAAGGGTGACAGAGGCTATTTGATGACTGACGTCCTCCATGCGGTTGATGGCACTGAGAAACCAGAGGAGCTCCTCTATGTGATAACATCTCCACCACAGTATGGACAGATTGAACATGTCCACTATCCTGGAGTTCCCATTACAAGTTTCAGCCAAATGGATATGGCAAGCCATATGGTCTGCTATGTCCATAACAGCAAGGCAGCTGCTCCAAGAGATATGTTCAGGTAAGTTCTGAAGAACCTATTATATACATGGTGTATTCTATTAGCAAATTGGTTGGATAATGGGGCAACAGGGTTGCCAACCTTCTGGTGGCGGCTGGAGATCTCCTGGGATTACAACTCCAGGTGACAGAGATCCGTTCACCTGGGGAACATGGCCACTGTGAAAGTGGACTTCATGGCATTATACCCCACTGAAGACTCTACCCTCCTCAAACCTCACCCTCCTCAGGCTCCACCTCCAAAATCTCCAGGTATTTCCCAACCTGGAGCTGGCAATCCTAGGGACAACCATCAATGTTTTCATAGGAAAACTTTATTCTTGCTATGCATACAAAGCTATCTTTGTATGATGCAAGATAAAGATGCTGGTTCACTGCCATTTATTTAAATGTCTATACCCTGCCTTTCAATGCGGTTAACAGTCAGCACTGTAAAATAACTAATAAATATCAATACACAATAAAACACCAAACCATCACACTGCAACAAAAATAGGAATAGCAAAAGTAAAGCAGCTTGAGGCGCACCAAAATAAGATAATAGCCAATTGTCCAGACCAAATGCATACTAAAAAATACAGCATTTTGACAGATGTCCAAAAACAAAGAATCCAATTGCAGCTTCTGGGGCAGCGAGGTCCAAAGATAGTGCCACTGTTTAAAAGGCTCTATCTCCTTTCCACTTGCTGCACCTCACATGGGAGCAGCACATGAAGCAGGGCTTCCAGTGAAGGTATCGGTGCAGTGGAGGTGGGCCTTGAGATACCCCAGTCCCAAACTGTATGGAACTTTGAAAGTCAACACCGTGCTTTGAATTGGGTTCAGAATTGTTCAGTTGGAAGGAGCCATAGGCCAATTATTCCGTCTCCCTACCCAGTGTAGGTATTCCAGTGCTGGATCATCCCTGACAGGTGGCTGCCCAGCCTTGGCTTGAAGACACCCAGTGAAGGAGAGGCCACTCGCCCCACAGGTGGTTGGTTCCATTCTCAAACGGCTTTAACTAAACTCTACCGTGCTGTAACTTTAAACGCATTCGGTCTAGTCTTGCCCTCAGGAGCAGTAGAGAGCAAGCCTTTACACCTTCCTGTGTGACAGCAGTGTGCTTATGTGAAGACTGTATTTATTTGTTCATTTACTTACTTGATTTATAAACCCACTTTTCTCCCTAGTGGGAACCCAAAGTGGCTTGCAAAATTCTCCCCTTCGTTTTATTCTCATAACCAGGGCTATTTTTGGGCAGGGATGCACAGGAACGGAGATACGGCTGGCCAGAATTGTTCAGTTGGAAGGAGCCATAGGCCAATTATTCCGTCTCCCTACCCAGTGTAGGTATTCCAGTGCTGGATCATCCCTGACAGGTGGCTGCCCAGCCTTGGCTTGAAGACACCCAGTGAAGGAGAGGCCACTCACCCCACAGGTGGTTGGTTCCATTCTCAAACGGCTTTAACTAAACTCTACCGTGGCTTGCAAAATTCTCCCCTTCGTTTTATTCTCATAACAACCATGTAAAGTAGATAGATCAAGATGGGTAGCTGTGTTAGTCTGCCTGTAGGAGAAAAGAGCAAGAGTCCAGTAGCGGCTTAAAGGCTAACAATATTTGTGGCAGGGTGTGAGAGCTTTTGTGAGTCACGGCTGACTTTGAAGTGGCTCATGAAAGCTCACGCCCTGCCACAAACTTTGTTAGCCTTTAAGCGTTTACTGGACTCTTGCACCTTTCTGTGTGTAAATTAGGTTGTACTGAGGGTGTGTGAGTGGCCCAGGTCACCCAGCAAGTTTCCATGGCAGAGTGCGGGTTTGAAGCTGGTCTCCCAGATCCTTTATTTAGCCTCACCGCCACGTTGGCACTTCAGCCAGGGATTCTCTCTCAAACCCACTGTATTTTTATACAGTTTGCATTGTCAGCCATGGGTGTTTCTTTTGCAAAAGAACTGTGACAGACGAATATGAGGAAAGAATAAACAGGATAGAGTTGGTCGGGGGAAGTGGACTGGAACCTTCAGTTGAACTTACCCATTCAGCATCCTGTTTGCAGGGCAGCTACGCTATACGGTTGTCAGGATGAACCAGAGTATATGCATTTATAGTTCAGTTCTTACAACTACCTTGACACCTGCTCCTGTTTTCCAAGTAATTATAAGCAGGGGTCATTTCATAGAAAAAGAGGTGAAGGAGCTCATTAGCATAACTTATTAGCATAACATTTGCATATGCCACACCCCCTGACATCACCAGAAGTGTGTCAGAAGGCACCCCCCACCGCTCAGGCTCCACTGGACTGTTTTGGATTGCTAGCTAATGGGGGGGGACGTGCAGATCTGCCCTCACAGAGGAGGGAGAGCTTGTACCTGAATAAAACTTGGTCTTAAAGGTGCCACTAGACTGTTTTGGATTGCTACCTATGGGGGGGGGGACACGCAGATCTGCCCTCACAGAGGAGGGAGAGCTTGTGCCTGAAGGCGGGCTGGGAGGGGGGGGTTCTGTAACTTACCTGGCCTGACTGTGGGCTGCTGGGAGCAGGGGGCAGGGCTTGTTGCATGTGCCTGCCCCCTGGGCTCCTTACTGCCGGAGCTCCACTCCTGTGCGCTCCCGCAGGAAATGACCCCTGATTATAAGAAAGCAAGCTACAATGCAATGCAGCATCTCCTTTGAACAATGAGGCATCAGAATGAAAGTTGATGTGCATGTTCACAAGTGAGGGAGGCATTTCAAACTACTGTACTTTAATAGCTATCAAGGAATAGGGTTGAACTTATTAATTAATTGTATGATGCATGTGTGGAATATTTTGTATGTGTTCTTTTAGTCGGAGTTCGTCCCTGTGCAAGAGATTGTATACTGCGCACACCATTTACGCATCTTGAGCCAGGAAACTCATTTAAGACGTTCTGTTCACTCTGAAACTAACATTATTTGTCCGTGGTGCATGAAATCTATTTTCATTTGATATGTTCTAGTGCAATGTAAAAATTTTTAAATTTGACTTAGTTGAAGGTTTAAAAGCATATAGAGAATTTAATAAAACAAAATATGTGCCCGTTGACAGTGATTTATCAGTTTGTACCCTTCAACTGCAATTTCTTATTTTTAAGTTAAGTAAGCCATTTTAAGCTTTGGGGAAATAGCGGAATTTTTAAAAATGTTAAAGCCAGATTCAGAATATATTTCAGGGCTTTTGTTCCAGTTTAACTAACCTAGTAGAAGAGTGTGTGCATATCACACAGGCATCTATAGTTACACTGGTACAATCCTGCAAATGAAAATGCCCAGGCCGACTGAGGCCAGGCACATTTTGACAGATGATTTTAATGAAAGGAAGATAATGCATGTCTGTTTTAATCATAGTAAATGATGTTCCTGGCTGCTAGGATTTGGCGAAGAATTTGGTTATATATTGAGATATAAATACTGTGGCAGATTATTAAAAAATAAAACACCAATGGCTGGTGACATTTAATTAAATGGGGGTTTTAAATGATCAGATTTTTACCATCCGTTAAGGCACTTTATTCCATCATAAACCTCTAGGCATTGTTTGTTGCTGCTGGCCTGGAAGAGGGATTTGGCAGTGCTCGTTTTGGACAGATGACTTCAAGTGATTAGCAATCTGACATCAGACGCTGGCAGCAGGATGCTAAAAGAACATGCTAATGTCCTCCATTTTGACACACCGGCTCAGTTTTGTAATGAGCTGGCTCTGTCTTGGATTCCATTTTTATATTTTAAATGCCATGACAGATGGTAGGTCCTGCAGCCAGCTCCATCGCCATGGAACTGCAGAAAGCAGGAAAACCTTGGTAATGGTGAAATCAAACCATGTGACTTGCTCTCTTAACTAAGCTTGAGAGCTATTCCCCCTGCCCCCCCCCCCCGCACACGCACACACACACACCACACACATTTCATCAGAGTGATGAGGATGTTGGCTGCTTCCTATTCCTGGGGGAAACACGGGGCAGGACTAAGTGTGAAATAAACAGAATGCTGGAGGAGAGGATCATGGTATTTCCTTGAAACAAGCAACCTCGTTGTCTTGGAGAACCTAGCTATGCACACCATTTTCATGGCAATTATTAGGCTTCCTTTGAAATTTATGGCACAAGCATCTATCCTTATCAGTGGAACTGTTTGCCAGATCTCTTTACTTATTAGAGCTTTGGATCATGATGTCTTTGAACCTTTGCAAAGCAGGAGTCTTGTCATTCAGCAATGGTATTTACACTGTTAACTACAGTCAGCCTTAAGGCGCTTAGGAGTACAAGCTATTATTGTCAGGGGTACCAGAATTCCAGTGGCAACATACTAACTAGGAAAATGTTCTAGGAGGAATCTCTCACCCACAGGCTCCTTGGAAAAGCATGGTCTATATTACACATGATCATTTGCCCCCGCTTTCCCCCAAAACTCTACCTTTCCCTTCACTTCGTACAAGTGAACGGAACAAGAGTCTGTTTTATTTGCTTGTGTGGAACTAGGAAAAGGGTCTGCAGCTGAGAAACCCTTAAGGAGGAAATATGAATTTCCCTCTAATGGTACAAGAATGGATAGAATTAATTTTTGCCTATGGCAACAAAGCAGCCTGACCCCAACCCTGCCCTTCGTTACTGTTCTTCATCTTCCAAAATCCTCAGAATGTTTTTGTGTATTCCTGAACTTTCTGTTATTCCAGCTGAAGATCTGATACAACTAAACTAATGACAGGACATCCGTTATCCCATTGGCACAAGTGTTAGGTCAGTGCCGACAGCTGCTGCAGTGTTCCCAGAGGGGAATACTGCCTTTCAGTAAATGTATTCCTTACTTCTATAAAGTGTTTGGCCTGCCTACTGTCATTCCCATCTGTCTGATGGCATAACGCCTACATGCAAGTTGGTCAACTCCTAATCATCAGTGGAAGAGAGAGTTATTTAGGATGGTAGCCCGGACTGCGGTCGTTTCTTTGATCTGAAGGTTACAGACTGTACTGCTGAATGTCATTAATCAAAAGAAGGTACCTAGACTCAGTCATACCAAAGCTTTTATGACCTCAAGAGTCTTAGCGGTATCATTCATCCTGTGAACTATGGCAAAACACATGATCCAGACAATGACTATTTTATCTTAATGAAATAGGGTCAAAGCTCAGTGGAACACACCCCAGGTTCCATCCCAATGAAAAGAAACTCAGGTAACAAGAGTGGAGAACTTGAATAGCCCCTTACTGAATTCATTAGACTCAGTATATAATGGCCCCGATATACAATGTGCCTTCCACTGCTCCCTCCCACCCTATCCTCTTCAAACAACAACAAAACAGGCATAGTATAGAGTTTACTGTATAGCAGATACATCAGTTGTGACATTTCCTGAAGATGAAGGACCTGATAACTCACACCCTAGTGCCTTTCAAATTATGTTATTGTATCATTCTGTACATGGCATTTACTTTCAAGAGTACTTGGAAACAACTACTTCTGAATACAACTGAAATAACAAACACAACATACCTTGGTCATTCATATAATTTTACTTTTGAGGCAGTTTCATTGGCTTACAGTTTCTGGATCACATTCAAAGTGTCAACTTTCAATGTATGCATTTGTGCTGTATCTGGCATTTAGACCATATCTTACTTTCCCAGCTTTCAGGTACTTATTGAACCCAGAACTGCTTACTTTCAGCAAGATTGTTTTATCGTGTGACCATCCTCCAGTATATATAATTCTGTTTTGGTCATGGACTCCCCTGAACATTCCAACACACTCCAAAATCAGTTCGCTCTCTGATCTGTCATTCAGAGGGTCTCTCTATCCACTGGCTGCTTTGCCTGAGTCCTGCCTCCAACATTCTAAACATAAGAACATAAGAGAACATAAGAACATAAGAGACGCCAATGTTGGATCAGGCCAAAGGCCCATCCAGTCCAACACTCTGTGTCACACAGTGGCCAGAAATACCAGTGCCATCAGGAGGTCCAGCAGTGGGGCCAGGACATTAGAACCCCTCCCACTGTTGACCCCCCCCAAGCACCAAGAAGACAGAGCATCACTTGCCCCAGAGCCCCTAGCTATACCTTGTGGCTAATAGCCACTGATGGACCTCTGCTCCATATGCTTATCTAATTCCCTTTTGAAGCCGTCCATGCTTGTAGCACCCACCACTTCCTGTGGCAGTGAATTCCATGTGTTAATCACTCTTTGGGTGAAGAAATACTTCCTTTTATCCGTTCTAACCCGACCGCTCTGCAGTTTCATGGAGTGCCCACGAGTTCTTGTATTGTGAGAAAGGGAGAAAAGTACCTCTTTCTCTACCTGCTCTTTCCCATGCATAATCTTATAAACCTCGATCATGTCACCCCTCAGTCGTCTTTTCTCCAAGCTAAAGAGCCCTAAGCGCTTTAACCTTTCCTCATAGGGAAAGTGTTCCAACCCTTTTATCATTCGAGTTGCCCTTTTCTGCACTTTTTCCAAAGCTATAATAT
>NW_015175362.1:906967-926100 GCF_001447785.1 Gekko japonicus | reverse complement strand
ACCCCCTGACATCACCGGAAGTGTGTCATAAGGCCACACCCCCTGACATCATCGGAAGTGTGTCATAAGGCCATACACCCCGCCCCCAATGGTCCGGGCCGCCGCCGCCGGCCTTGCAGCTCCACTGCCGAGCCCCATGAGGGGCTTGGCGATGGAGCTGCTCGGGAGTGCAAGGAAGCCCCGCGAAGGCCCTCCCTGGCCCCAGGCAGGCAGGGGTGGGGAGAGGCAGGGAGGAAGCAACTTATCCTCCCTCTTCTCCTGCCTCCTCCTGGCTGAATGAGGGCCGGAAGTGGGGCGGCCGGAAGCAGGGGGCAGGGCTTCGTCATGTGCCCCGCCCCCTGTACCTCACCCGGGGGAACTGTGATCCCCGCGATCCCCCCCGAAATGACCTCTGGGTGCAGTGTTTTATTATACAAGACAGAACTTTTGTAGTGGTGGAAACATGAATGTTAAATGGTCTCCCTGGGAAGACTTGGCTTTCTCCTTCCTTTAAAAATGTCAGATGTCAAGCCCAAACAGTTTTGTTTAAATTTGTGTGTGTGTGTTCACGCACGCGTGCGCCTGGAAATCATGGTTGATTTCTGGTGACCCCTAGTGGGGCTTGGACATTTCAGAGAGGTGGCTTTCTATTGCCTGCCTCTGCATCCCGGCCCTGGTATTCCTTGGAGGTCTCCCGTACAAGTTCTTGGCAGGGCCAGCCCTGCTTAGCTTCCGAGATCTGACAAGATCAGGCTTGCCTGGGCTATCCAGGTCAGGGCCAAACGGTTTTGTTTTAGAAGGTTTTTAAGGGGTTAGTTGGTCTATAATTATTTGATTTCTGTTTTCTGGAAATTGTTGATTCTGAGCTTTATCGTTGCTTTTAGTTTTAATTATTATGACTTATATTAGTGTTTTTAGTCCTATAAGCCACTCTATAGACTTGTCTGGTTTGATACTGTACATATACAGTAAATAAATGATTCTTAAACTTTACTGGACATCTATATTCTCAGATGATATTAGCAGACACTGCCACAAAAGGACTTAACAACTCATGTTTGTTATTCTGGAGAAAAGCACCAGTTTCATTTATTTATTTCATTTGTCCCCTACTTTTCTCCCCAATGGGGATCCAAAGCAGTTTGCATCATTTTCACCTCCTCCATTTTATCCACACGACGACTCTGAGAGTGTATGCATGTCCCAAGGCTGAGAGAGTTTGCCTGGCCCAAGGTCACCCAGTGAGTCCTCATGACACAAGAGGGGATTTGGACCTGGGTGTCCCAGATACTAGTTCAAAGGCTTAACCACAGTGGCTCCCAGTTATACCTAAATTTACTTAGAAACCCACAGATTCTGTCTTGAAACTCCAGGTCATGTACAAAAATATACAAGACTCATCCAACAACAAATACGCATGATTAAATATAGTATTTATTGGTTTAAAAAGAATTGGTCGTAATAGCAATGTGGAATAAAATATCAACAGTTTAAGCTATAGGTAAGGCCAAGCTACAGGATATGCACCAATCAGTTCAATGGTAGACCAATCACTTGTTTTTTAAAACTGGAGAAGATACTTGGAGAGGGGATAATTGAGAGCAGAAAACAGAATGGTAGAAATCTCAATTGAGGGGCAGTTTGGCTCAGAGAAACAGCAGGTAAGGAAAGGGTTATCTATCCTTTCCCCATCTGCTGTTTTTCTGCTTTCAGTTTCCATAATCCAAAACAGATTATCCAGTTTTTAAAAGGCCACTGGGTTACCATTTTGGGCAAATGTTTTCGTTCTACCTCAAGCTTGTCTGTGCTTACCTTGAAGAACTCTCTTCTAGGTGGTCATGTGAATAATGTAGGTGAAAATGGAAGTGCAAACAGTCATCAATGGACATTTTTCCTGCAGTCATTTAGGGGCCAAAATATATCCCTCCCAATCACAATAACCATAGTAACTGACCGCATCGGTATGTGTGTACTTGTGATTCATACAATATACCTTCCATTCAATGCTGTGCATGTATGCCCAAAATGATAACATGGAGGCTGAGGCCAACTGTGTGAACCAGGCCTTAGTATTGAAGTTTATCTGTGGAAAACAGTTCTAGTGAAAGCAACAGCATGGGGCGTAATTTCCTGTGCAATCCATGGTTTACAACAAAGTTGTAATTCTGTAACACTTTAATTTGTGCTGCTAAAAAGAAACATCCCAGAATACTAAAGAATGTGTGTAATCTATACACATCCTCAGTAGAAATTTCCGACAACTTCCAATTAACTTTTGGAGTTAGTTTGGTTTATAAATCCTTGGAATGCTGTGTCTGAGTTTGTGCTTCACAAGAACCATTTTATCAAGGTCTTGATGTGTATCTCCGAGTTACCAAGAAGCAAGCCCTTTAGTAAAGGTGTTTGTTATATTTCATTTCAGTAGATGGTGAAACAGGAACACATGCTGAAGGCTGCCTTGCCTCTTTTTGCCAGATTTGTCGTCAGCAACGGGCTAAGAATTAAACATGGAAAGTTTGACATCATTCTGGAAACAGTAGACCGGGCATTTCCCACAGTGGTCAAGAATGAGGGGTTACGATTGCTTGAAGGTGGTATGGCATTCCTCTCTCCAGATGTTCTACAGCTTTCAGACCCAGATACGGCTCCACAAAACCTCTCCTTTCTTCTGGCGCAGCTTCCACAATACGGACAGCTATACAACAGAGAGTCTGGGCTGTGGCAGCAAAGCTTCAGCCAGCAAGATGTGGACAATCTGAACATTGCTTATAAACATGGAGGAGGGGATTCTCGGATCGACAGATTTACATTTGTGGCAACAGATGGAGTGAACGAAGGCTTCGTTGTAAATGGCAAGGTGCAAACAGAGCCTTTGGCGTTCATCATTCAGGCAAGTTCCACACACACATACACATGGTAAAGTATTCATGTTGCATTCTACAAATGTAAATACACATTTCTGACTGCTTGTGATAAGAGTCTCTAGGACTATTTTTATACCAAATATCTTGTTTGTTGGAAGTACCTCACTCATTTATGGGTACACTTTTAGTCTTCATTTTGGGGCAAATATATCCCTCTTTCAAGCTTTTCTAGAGTCTTCATTTTGGGGGAAATATATCCCTCTTTCAAGCTTTTCTAGTAACCAGGTCACCTTGGACTGTATGTGTGTTAAGTTTCAGTTTTCCAGGAAGTATAGGAGTAGGTTAACCATATCAGTGCCTTTCAGAACCCTTGGGTTGACTGTGAGAAAGTACAAATGTTCGTTTCCACAAAGTAGAGCTTGGCCTGTTTTGGCCAAAGAAAGAGGGATATGTTGATTTCTTCTTCTCCTCTTGATCAACTTGACCCGAATCAGCTATGTATAACTTTTGTTTCAGGTGGATGGTGCAGTAAAAGCTTCATCAGAAATTATCCACCTCCGTTGTGCTTCTGATGTGGAACTTCTGAAGAATGGCAATTACGGCATTTACATTACAACTAGGTCACTAAAGATATCAAATTGTGGTGTTGATGATGACCAGATTATTTTTAGAATTTTACGAGGACCTCAATATGGCTACTTGCAAAATACAACAACAGGTATTATGTCAGTTCACCTCCGTTTAATATAGTTCAAGACAGCTTCTGTTGAGTAGCATTACAGCTTCCTCTTAAAGTAGACTTGTAGCAAAGCAAGAAGAATTCTCTACAAAGCTTCATCAGTAGAAGCAGTCAGGAAAGATATAGTTAGAACTCTGCAGAGATGTGTAGATTCCAAGTGATTTTTTAAATAGCCTGTTTCATTCCATTTTGATTCATAATATCATTCTCTTCCACGATCTCTCAGAGGAAGCTTTCTTAACAGTTAGATTTGAGTCCAGTAATGTCTTAGAGACCAGGTACAAGTATATTTGATGGAGCTTTGACTCTCAAAAACTTATGCCTTGAAAATGTTACTGGGTCTCTAAGGTGGATATTTGATTTAGATCTAGCTCCTGTACTGCAGACCAACGCAACTACCGTCTGAGCCTTCTTTACAGTTATTTCCTGAAGAGCAAAAACTACTTTCAGTGCACCTTCAAACTCTTTTCTTTTTCAAAACAGCACTAATAGATTTTAGTGGTATATTAGTTAGAAAAAGATAATATGAAAGGTTTGTGGAATTGTTACTTTGGGTTGTGCCTGAGTGCTTGGTATACTGGTGCAGGGCATAATGCAACACACAGAGTCCGCCTAGTTGAAGCCTGCTCAAACTCTAGTCCTCACACTTCAATCCAGGGTGTTTGGTTTTATTGGTTTCTTGGGAACAGCACATCCCACATTTCTGATGGGTTTTCTTACAAAGAATTTAAAGCTAATATTGCTACTAACGGGCTCTGTTCCAATGCAAAGACAAACTATGGTTTATCAGCATGGGAATGAGCCTTGAGGACTGTCAGGCTTGTGTACCTCTCTTCAAATGAACATTTCCTGGTTCCCAAATAAGCCACAAGTTCTCATGGAGTCCAAAATGGATGTACCAACGAACGGTGGTATATTTTCTTGCCAACAATTAGGATTCCAAAATTTAATAAGCCACAAGTTCCCGCAAAGTCCAAAATGGGTGTACCAACTAACAGTGGTATATTCTCTTGCCAACAATTAGGATTCCAAAATTTGCTTAATCCTGTTTTGGAATCCTGGCTCGTATGCTAGACAACAAACCACAATCTGTCGTTTCATCCAGTTCAGATATCATGACAAATTCTGATCTGTTGGGAATGTTTCAATGAGGAGGAAAGGGGAATGGAGGAGCCGAAGGATTTCCAAGACTCCTTGCTATAAAACACAAGCCCTTGCTGCTTGTTACATCTGAATTCAGCCTCTGCTTTGATATTTTGCTCTTTTATTTATTTATTTATTTATTTATGTATTCGATTTGCTATCCCGCCCTAACCCCTAAGGGTCTCTGGGCGGCTTACAGAGGGTGCTAATCACATTTTTGTATTTCCCTTGGGTTTTTTCAGGTGGATTTATTCAGGAAGAATTCAATCAAAGGGATTTAAGAAGCAAAACCATACTTTATATCATTGATCGGTACTGGGAGGGAAACTCAGACAATCTGGAGATTCAAGTTGCTAATCCTGATGGAATGTCTGTGGCACCTCAAATGTAAATGCTTTCTTCCCCTAAACACTCTCGTTTTTGCTTCCTGCCTTAAGCCATGCCACTTACTGGCTTGGATTCCCTTGGAATGCGTGATTTCCATTAGTTTGGTGCAAGCTTCTTGCCTCCCCCTTCCTGGTGCCGCCCTAAACGCTGCTCCTGTGGGTCAGGGGGACCCCTCCAAAAGGAAAGAAAAAAGCCTGGGGCAAGTCAATAGTCTGCAGGAAGAGGGGAGAAGGGGTGAAAATCATCCTGCCTTCCATGGAAATCCTCTCCTGGACCCAATTTACCAAATGTGCTGAACAGAGATGATGCAGTTGCTGCCTATAGAGAGGAAAGAGTTTTAAAAAGTAAGTTGTAGCAGGACTGAAGGAAAGAGGGCTGGGCATCCTGCCTTCCGTCTTGCTATAATTTAGTGGGTTTTTTTTAACCCTTTCTTCCCTGTAGCCAGAAACAGCAACAAACAATCTTGCTGTAGTCTTTGTGGAAGGGTAATGTTATCTTCCCCATAGTGCAGTGGAAGTGCTGAGGCAGAGAGAACATGGCTTTGCGAAGCCTGGCCAGAAGTGATATATGTCATTGGGACTCTTCCTGATTTATGGCACCGTCTCTTATCCATCCACCATAACATGCCAACTCTGTCTTTTCCCTTAGGAGATGAACAGTTGGGGGCACAGTTTTATTATTTATTTGTTTGTTAGTTTGTTAGATATATACCCTGCCCTCTCCACCAAGGCAGGCTCAGGGCGGCTTACGTAAACATTTTAAACAGTTTAAAACCACATAAAATCTTAAGTGCTATACATAAATTTCCTATGCAACGGTGAACCATAATCCAATATTTTCCATAACAGGAATCTGTTAGTACAATCATAGCTGAGGGGGAAAATCCCAGAGAAGGCTCTTATGTTATATCAAGATGGTAAATGTAGTCAAACGCCTGCTGGAAGAGGTCCATCTTGCAGGCCCTGTGGAACTGAAGTAAGTTCCGTAGGACCCTGGTAGGACAATTACCCCACAAGTTCTTCCTCCATCCTCTATAACCTCCTGCTCCAAAATACAACTTCTGTAGCTGCTTTTGTCTTTTTAAAAAAACTGATTGTGGGAAATATTTTACATGACTGTGTCCCATGTAGCCTGTCTCATAGCATCACTTTTAGTTACATCTTGAGAGACAGAGAATAAGATAATGGGTTATGTTTGAATAAAGCAGCTTCTGTTTCACACGAGCATACAAGTTTTGGAATGACATAGCTCTCTAGTTTTGAAACATTCTCATATTATTATTATTTCTTTAATTTATACCCCACCCTATCCCACGAAAACAAAAGGACTTGATCTGAGAAGGGCAATCAGATTTTACCATTTTGTTTCTTTTAAAACTATGAAAGCCTTGAAGAAATAAACATGTTTATGTTTGAACCCCAGAGCCTATTTTCATTATTGGAAATCAGCTCTAGACTTGTTGAAGTAATAATGAAAAGAATGTTCTTGCGCTTGGAGCTGAGATTTCAGAAATACTAGCCCTAGTTATATGCCTATGCTTAAACTTCCTGCAGGATTTTAAGTTTGCATAGCTTTGCACTGGCCTAATAGGGCTAGTTGTAAAATGGATGACACCCCTTTTCTCACAATCTGTGTGCCCCTTCAAACACAAGATTTATATTATTTTCCATGATGTACCCTCTCCGCAGTGCTATGGGTGACTCAGTTCCTGTATGGAACAGGAAAAGGCTTGTCATCCATTTTACCCACTATGCAACACTGTGATTAATAGCACGGCATGGGTCCATAGAGGAAAAGTCTTACTGTAAATTAAATGCTAAGGGATTCCATGGCTGAATTGTGAATGAAGAAAGGTACCTCTATTTGCACATTTTGACAGCTAGAGGTCACTCTAGCTCTGGATTGGGGCTTCAGAGACTCTGTTCAGTTCAGTAGACATAAGGATTACTTTTCAGTGAGGGTTTTACGCATCAGCAATAAAAGGGGCCATCAAAGCCAAGCCAACACACCTTTTATTTCCCTAACATTGTGCTACCAATATTTTAGCAAGACCCATCTATAAACTTTCTTTTTTACTTGAGTGATCACAACCTGCAAGCCCAAGTGTAGTGGAAGGTAGTTTGGGTGAATTTAGGAAAGAGTATTTATTGGGAAATGATCTATACAATGTATTTTGAGCTTCATTTGTTTCTTCACAGATATGGTTGCCAGCTCTGGGCTGAGAAATACCTGGAGATTTTGGGGAGGGCTCGGGGAGGGGCGGGGGAATGAGCTCAGCTGGGTCTGGGTAAACTGATCTTGCTCATCTAGAGTTCAACTATCATAGCAGGAGAGTTCCATGTGCCACCATGGAGGTTGGTGACCCTGTCCACAGAGGGAGATGAACTTGTTTAAAAGTTCCCCTGTACATTTGTTGAAGGGAAGAAAGCTGTATAATATTCATGCCCTGCAAGAAGGTTTTTATGTCCTTCAAAAAGCATTGAGATGTATTGGTTACTTCCCAATAGTGTTCTCTGACCCTTTTCAAATTGCTTTGTACGTAACCTTTAAGATGGTGACAATTAGAAATGGGCAACATGTGCCTAAACATTCAGATTCTGAGAAATCTGCCTCTTTCGCTTCCATCTACTTGTATTCTTTTCAGCCAAACTAAGAAGGAAGGCACAATTTTGTTCACTGTGTACAATTAGTAACACTTCTTTTGCTAGTCTGTTATAACTTCTTAGGATTTGAAATGAGTTAAAAAGACAGAAACTGGTAATCTTTAAGTAATAGAATCAGTGTGATCAAACCATATTGAACCTTGAAAGGAGCAAAATCTAAAGCATATCAGTTCTCTTTCTGAATTACCTAGACTGAAATTGTAGAAGGATGAGTTAATTATGTACCTGCACTTCCAGCATCTGCCACGAGATGTCTCCTTATTCAGCCACAAATAATTTGCTAGGTTTTCTTTTATAAGGATAATAATTTTACACTGAAGTGTGAAACCTGCAGGCAGACATTCTTGAGATGGGATATAGGTGCCATTTATCTCCCAATGTTCATCAAAATAGGGTGTAACTCCAATTTTTTTATATCCATGGGAGTTGTCCCATAAATCATAGGTGGCCAACTTGTGACAATTAATGGAGCCTGTGGAGTTGGCTCTAACATGGCTGCAGGCCTACTCATTCCTGTGTACCTCTCCAGTGCTGCACTGTCAGCATCATAAATGCTATGGGATGCAGTTATGGAGTAAAACTATAGGTGAGGAGGCAGCCATGTATGTTTGTTCATGTATTCATATATAAAGTGAGAAATGTGTGGGGAGCAGTCTGTAGTTACAGGAAAAGGAACATGTGGACTAGGAGAGCAAAATCTTATCTCTCTGTGCTCCATAGTCTGAAGTATGTCTCTCCTCAGTTCAGCTCAGCATCCCACTCTTCCTCCAAGGAACGTAACCCTACACATGTGAGAGTTTTGCCAATTTTCTCCTCACCACCACACTGTGAGGTAGCTCAGGCTGGATGTTAGTGACTGTTCCAGCTTCCAAGGCCTGCCAGTGAGCTCAATGGGTGATGGAGGATCTGAATCCCATTTTCCAAGTTCAGAGCCCAACACCTTGACCTGTAAGGGAAGCTTTCAATATTATAGCTTGCTTATTAAAATTTGGCCAAAACATACATCTGGGGGAGGGGGAGGAGATGTACCAGTGATTAATTTTATGGCTCAGCCAAATTATTATGTGTTCACCTAAATTTCTGTGGTCAACAGACATTGTTTTCCAGAAGTCCCTTTTTTATAATATAATTGAAATGCAACAAGATCATTTTCCCCAAAAAAAGTTTTCCAGAAGTCCCTTTTTTATAATATACTAACATCAACTATATGGGCACATTTTATATCCAGATGTCACAGGACAAGCCTTTGAAAATGAGCCCACTGCTGTTCAGACAAGTTTCTGTTCTGTGTGCCAGTTTTCTCATGTGCAAAGCAATTCCTTCTTGGAAAAGGTGGAGCAGCTACCCAGTTAGTCCTGAGTCTACCCTGCAAAAATGTAGAACAACCAGTTAGGAAGCCTGCCCTTTTTTTCTTTTTCCTGAGAATCATGACATTCTGAAATCATCCTAGGGAGCTGATGAGATACAACTGACAGTGGAGAGAAAGGTGTCAATCTGTACCTTTTTGATAATACTAGAATGCCATGCTGTTGATTCAGACCAGCAGTTTAAATGTGTATTGTCACTTTTCTCTGTTCTAGTCAAAACTCTTCAGTTCTTATGTCTAGGCCTAGTCTAGTGTTGTGAATAGAGTGTCAGACAAGAATCTAGAAGACCCTGGTTCGAAACCTCAGCTCTCCCATGGAAGCTTTCTGGGTCACCCTGCTCTTCCTTGCCCAAACTTCACCCTAGAGTTGCCGTGAGGATAAGATGAAGAACAAAATTGTAAACTGCTTTGTGTTCCCTTTGGGGAGAAAAATCAGGATGTTTGTGTATGTGTGCGCACACGTGCACACGTACATTCCTAATGTTATACTACATTCAAAGCAGTTTACTACATAAAACAAAACACTAAAAGCATTTTAATCACAAAATTACTATTTATTTTGAGTATTAATTGCATTTGTATTGTGCTTCCCCCACCACCACCAAAAGACCCAAGATTGATAACAAAATTCAATATAAAATAGGGAAATGAAGGCATATGGGAGCGGACTTTCAGTCTCCCTTATTCTTTTGCAAAATAGCCAGATGCTGAGGGAGGCACAAGTCTACGGCAGAGGTCTCCCTGTTCCACATTTCTGCTAAACTTCACATAGGCTGTCTGTCTGCCTGAAATGGGAGAAGCCTTCTAAAGACACAGAACAAATCTTAATAAGAACTGCAGAGTCAAAATGTAAAAACCTTGGGCAAATCAGATGTTTTTTAAAAAGCAAATGTTTAATACCTGGGGGAGAACAAGATAATTTTACTTTATCTCAGAACGCACTTAAGTGAGTGGGACAGATGAATACCCTGAGGGTGGTGTAGTTTTCAGAATTGGAGAGATCACTGGAAAGGCCCTGCTCCTAGCGGATGCCAGCCGGCGACTACCAAAGATGGGGATTTTGTGCAGGGTCCTGCTGGCAGACCTTAAAGACTGGGCAGATTCATAGAGGAGAAGGTGTTCCCTCATATGTCTTAGACACAAACAATTTAGAGCTTTAAAGATCAAAACCAATGTCTTGAATTTTGTACAGAAATCTATAGGTAGTCAGTAATAATTCCTTGAAGTACAGGTATAATGTGTTATCTCCTGTTTATGCCCCAAAACAGACAGGTAGCAATCTAGTTCCAAATATGTGTATTCCCTGAATAACCCCTAATCTCAGATGCCAGGTAGCAGGCAGCCAGCTTTTAGAGAAAACATTCATTTTTTAGTTCTCGTAAGCCTTAGCTCAAATTAAGCCCTGCTCATGACTTTCTTCTTATTGGTGGGCAATTTAACACAATTGCACATTGGTAGGAAGATAACACAGAGGAAAGAAATTACACTCGCCTGAAATCCTCAGCCAGGTAGGGTTTCTAAAATTGCTATGAAGGTTTTCCCCCCAATGTGATTTTGTATCTTTTTCTTTCTCCTCTCTCCCACACAGTCTGGAGTTAAAGTGGTCTAAAATTGAAATGCAACAAGATCATTATGAAGTATGTGAAAATGTGGGGACTCTGCCTTTGAAAGTCACCCGATTGGGGCATACCACAGATTCTGCCTTTGTTGCAGTGAAGGTAATCTTTTCTTAAGAAATAACACAGTTTTACTGGAGCCTAAACTTATGTAGAATTGATTTGCAGAGTTTTATTGAGCATTTATAGGTAACCTTGCAATTGCTGAGTGATAGGAAAGCTCTGTAGTTAACCAGCCAAGGCCTAGCTTAGTTACTACTGTCAACCTGTGCAAACTGAAGGCCCACCTTTAATTATACCTACAAGATGGGACCCAGTTTTTAAATGCTGTAGCCATATATCTCCATGTTTCTGGCTTATCTCCAGACTCCAGACTATATAAAAGGAAAGACAGGGCTTTTTTAATTTTAATAGCAGCAGGGGAATTTTGGTAGCTAAGACTTTTCACACAAGGGAGAGAAAATTCCCAGTAGGGTTGCCAAATAGATTTGACTCACCGGCGGGGGAGGCTCCTTCCCGTCCGGGAGTCTTCCGTGTGTGTGTGCGCGCGTGCGCGCCGCCGGAGCGTCACCGGAAGTGACGTCACACGCTGGGCGGCGCCACACCATTTGAGGGGAAAACAAAGAGTTTTCCCCTCAAATGGCGTGGCCCCGCCCCCAGCGTGCAATGTCACTTCCTGGTGACGCGCACGCGGGGGTGGGGTTTCCCCCGGGCCCCGATTCCGGCGCGCCGGGAATCGGGGCTCCGAAACGGGGGATTCCCCGCCCCCCGGCTGCATTTGGCAGCCCTAGCCCCCAGCGTGCCAGGCCTGCCCACGTCACTTCCTGGTGACGCGCACGCAGGGGTGGGGTTCCCCCCGGGGCCCGATTCCACGGCGTCGGAAATTGGGCCTCCAAAGCGGGGGGCTACCTGCCCCCCGCCTCCACTTGGCAGCCCTAATTTCAAAAGACTTGTTCCCTGTCTTTTTATAAATGTGGTTTCATTCCCTAACCGAGCTTATGCGATTTTTCTTTCCTGACATCCAGGAATAACTTTAGATCCAACACTTACAAAAATGGTTCTTAATATTCACAAAAGGGTATTTCTCTTCCTTCCCCACCTCATTTTCACAAACATTTTCAACACACAGTTCTCTATGTGTAGAATGATGGCAATAGCATTCCACAGGCATTGTTGATAGCTGTCAGAAAAGTACACCGTCCCCCGCCCCAGCTTGTATTGGAGAGTTATTCCACTGCTGTTAAGGAAATAGGATCACAGACACACCCAGATTTCGCAGATGAAGTGTCACTGCTGTCCGCACCCATAACTGATTTACATAACAACTCTGTGCCCTGTTTACAAGTATATACATATGATCCATGAGGAAATGAATGCTGAAGCTGATAGTCACATTTATAATGCAAACCTAGGGTTGCATGGCTAGTTCCCTTGTGTCATATACTATACACCTATATATGGCAGTATCCCCATGGCCCAGCAGAATATCTTCTGTGGCCTACCCTTTGAAAATTGCTAAGAGCTATAGACTTGAATGACATGGCGTATTTTTTTTAAGACACTGTAGTTTCTTACGGGCAAACTACACAGGATATGGGAGATACATGACTGCATTTTCCATGCTTTGTTTGACATTTATGATTCAGCTGTGTGGGAGAGAAAGTGAATAATTTGGAACTGGGCTACGGTACTGAAAAAGGGATTTAACTTTTCCTGCCCCGCTTGCCTGTTTTCCCAATTAAAATCTTCTCCCACCCAGCCACTGTTAGCTGCTGTTGGGGTGGGGGAGAGCCTTTTTCCCTATTCCCATATCAGTTAGGGCGGGGGTAATTTCTGTTGAGGAAACAATACCTGAGATGACTGTACCTCCTTCCCTAATGGAGCAGCTGTGGAATTTGTTATAAATATGCTTGTAGACTTTGTCAGTAGTAAATCAGACTTGCTAGAAGCTTTTGTTTCATTTTCAGTGGTCTCCCATGGTACCTTTGCACTTTATACCCGCTCTTATCATGCTGGCCAGGACACTCTCCAATCCTTATCTCCATTTGGAAGGTTGCAAGCTGAACCACACAGGAGGTGCGTTCAGATGGGGCGTTTCAGCCGGCATAAGCTGTACCGGTTGGAACCGTTGCAGTTTATGCCGGCTGAAACGCGATCACACTTACCTCCTGTCTGCGGAGCCTATCGCTGTATGCCCGTTCACACACAGCGTGCGTTGGACCCTCAGTTTGCGCATGCGCATAGGCAGCCATCCACAGAATGGCTATCTTAAGGCATGTGCAAAACACCCCATCCAGAAAAGCATGCCCTGAAGAGAGAACTTACCTTTAAAGTTTAAAGAGCAAACTGGCCTCCCTGAGGTCCCGGACTCCTCTAAAACGTTAAACTAAGGACCTTTTCTTTCTTTTTTTTAAACAAACGCCGGGGCGAAGCTTCGCCCAAGCGCATATCGCCGACCTTAAAAAAAAATGGCAGGCGAAAATCGGAAGCCTCGTGTTTCCGAACGGAAGTGGCTCTACAACGGTGGAGAGCGATCAGACGGGGGGGGGGGTAAAGCGATTACAACCGTTGCACTCAGGATACCACCACTTGGGGACCTAGCGGCAGAATACAACGGTTTAAAGCTCTTTGCAACAGTTAGGGAAGGAAGGCAGATGTTCGCCGTGTGAACGCCGGTAAGTACACCGATTCTAACCGGCACCTATACCGTTGTAAATGCCCCGTCTGAATGCACCCAGTGTGTCCTGGGATCCATGGGACCCATCCAGACCTTAGCCTCCCCCTCACTCTTCACAAAATTGGATTCCTGCTTGGCCTCAGAGATTTTTTTCACCATCTTTTCTTTTAGGTCACTGAAGTGACGGCTTTATCAGGAAAGGATTTTACAGTGGTACCTTCAAAGCTTATTCAGTTTGATCCAGGTAAGATGTGGCTCAAAGATTCCAACCCTAGGGCAGGGAACGTTTTTGGTTCGGGTGACAAAAAAAAAAGCAACATTTACCTGTGAAGATGTTGATGTGCCAGGAAGCAAAATGGAGTGCAGGGCTGAGAGAAGGGTTGTACTTGCCCAGACATGCTTGGAGTAAGACAAGCCACAATGGTGTTACCAGCATCAGAGGGATTGGCCTTGGTTTTGGCTGGTGGCTGTGTAGGTCTAGGAGATGCCTGTTCCCTTCTTCCAGACTGCTGCCATCAGCAGGGCTGCCAGTGCCTCGGTTGCTTGAGTGGAGATCTGGCCCCAGTTGCCAAGTAAGATGATCTGGTGTGCTGCTGTCAGTGCATGTGCTGGGTGGCTGCATACAGCTATGCTAACCATTGAAAATGGATCACTTTATTGAAAGAGGTAGAGAGTGGCAGCATATCTAGTTACAGCACAGGTTTATTGTAGCCTATCCCATCCAGCGTAGACAATAGGTTAAAAAATTTCATGGAAGATACACCAGTGTGAGAAGGATCCCTACATCTTCCCCTTTCTTCTGAGAAAGAACCCTGCCATGCCTGTCGAGAAATTGCCAGAAAATCTATGGTACAACCACAGAGTTTCCAGTAATTCCTGGAGAGGATTGACAGCATTTTATTTTATTTTTTCTTTAACTGGCTATAGGAGTGCCATCAGGCAATGCCCTCTAGGGGCTTATGGCAACCCTACGAGCACATGAAGTTACCTTATACCATTGGTTGTTCTTGCTTTGATTGGAAGCAGCTTTCCAGAATCTCAGGAACATAAAGATCTTTCCTGCTGCCTAAGATTCTTTAACTGGAAATGCCAGGGATTGAACCTGGAACGTTCTGTATGCAAAGCTTGTTCTTTGTCACTGAGCCACAGACCATCCTTATACAGGTATTGTAACTGCTGCCAAAATTCACTTTTCTGATATTGGAGAGAGACATGGCTGCATCAACACACATAAGTGATACACCACTGCTCTCAGACATGGAAAATCTGTACCAGTTTAGCACCTTTCTGTAATGCTGGCGCTGGCAAGAAGATGTTCCATATGGTATAGCCAATCCACATGGTGAGCCCAATTGGTTTTCAGCAGCAAGCTACACCACTTACATAATACAAAAGGCGGGAATTTTGTTCTTGGGGTGGGGGAAGTGTCTAGAAATCTTAATTCTCAAAAATTCATTGTCAGTCAAAAATGACATTGAGTTTCATTATCAAGGTCCAGACACAGTTCTGAAGTACTATGATATGAAACCAATGTTTCAATTATGTTGGTCTGTAGGCACATGATTCAGCAGCCTTGTTTGAAGCTACAGGGGCCCGGGTCTGCTCAGTGCGTGGATGCGTGACTGGGGGGCCTGCCTTGACTTAATTTTCTTCTGCTAAAATGCCTTTGATCTGGGTACACTGCCTTGACTTCATTTTCTTCTGCTAAAATGCCTTTGATCTTCCACTCAAACGGAAACATGAACATTTGCTTTAGGTAAAACTCAAGGCAACTTCCCCCCAGAGGACCATTTCTTTGCCTCCTTTCAGAGGCTGTTGAATACCTTTATTATTCTGCCAGACTTTTGGATCTGGAATTTAATCTTTTAGAGCCTGATCATTTTATGCTGCTGCTGACATATAAGATGTTTTTGATGTTGATTCAATTTGTTGTAGTGTTTTATTGACCAAACGTCAGTGTTTAAGTGTTAATGGTTTTGGTTTTAATTTGTGAACCATGGTGAGAGCCTTTCAACAACAACAACAAAAAGCAGTAAAGTATTGTAAATGTAACACATAAACTGGGGGAGGGGTGTTCAGAAGACATCTTCTCATCCCACCTCCCAAGATATTTTTGCTTCTCTTAAAATTCTTGGGATGTTTTGCCCCCAAATAACCTCTACATTCACATCCATTTCTATGGCAACTCTGCTCTCATCTCAGTGTTTCTCAATATTGCTTTTTAGGTATGGACTTGAGCAGCAGTTACTGTTGCTCACAGCCAATAAGACACTAGTAGATTATACTTATACTTGTGGTGGAAACATATTGGCTTTACATCAAGGTGCTTGACAGCTGGGTTTTGCAAATAGATGTCATTTATGATTGGCATGGTACTTCAGAAATCATAGCATTAAGATTTCATAATAAAGAGTGCACCATTTCTTTTCCAAATTTCCAAGAAGAGTTAACCCTACCCTTCCTCTGCTTTGCACGCTGTTATTTTCCTTTCTAGAAAACTGATCTTTGTTGCTGAGTGAATGGAATCATCATTGCTCAGGAACAAATTTAGTCTCTAGTTAGTGTTATTTGGGAAAACCACAGGAGGCCAGTCAGCGGGTAGGAGCACAATGGTATATACAAGCCAGTCTATTGTAGCTGTAGACATGTTAATTAATATATTTCTTCGACACCTAGGTTGATTGAAAAAGCAATTAAAATGTAATTAAAATGTTTACTTCTGGTAGGAATGTCAACCAAGATGTGGAATATAGCAATTACCTATGACGGATTAGAGGAAGACGATGAGGTCTTTGAAGTGGTTCTGATCTCCCCTGTGAATGCTGTTCTTGGCACCAGGACAAAAGCTCGAGTGAAAATTTTGGACTCAAAAGGAGGTATTCTCTTTTGATCTTCATAATAAAATCTGAAGCAGTCTTGGCTGAGAAGCTACTTATTTTTCAACATACAAATATTGTTGCTAACACTTACCTTCAAATCAAAATACTTAATTTTATTATTTTTTAAAAAGGAAATAGCCTTGATAGTTTCAGACTTTTTCTCCTCTGGCACTCTGTATTCTCCCTCTGCTTAGGAAACACAGCATGAAGGAAGCAACGAGTGCTCAAGCAAACAACTCCCCCGCCCAATGTTTTTTCCCCCTATTTAGAGGAGTTTGATTTTTGGCTCACAGTGTTGCTTTCAAAAGAAAGCCCGTTAATGGATTAGCATTGCTTTCCCTCTGCTTAGGAAACACAGCATGAAGGAAGCAACGAGTGCTCAAGCAAACAACTCCCCCGCCCAATGTTTTTTCCCCCTATTTAGGGGAGTTTGATTTTTGGCTCACAGTGTTGCTTTCAAAAGAAAGCCCGTTAATGGATTAGCATTGCTTTCCCCCTCTTCCTGTTGACTGTATAACTACTTCTGTGCTCCCAGACAGAGTTTTTATGAGAAAAAATATCTGATTACTGCAATATCATTATGAGGTGTCATAACAACAACATTAGTTTTTCTTATTTAAGTTGTTTTATAAAAAGGGGTTCAAGTCATTGGATTCTTTTTGAAAAATTCACCTTCGACACTTGTGCTGTAAGCAACATGGTAAGGGAGATCCATGTGCTGAAGCAGTCCTTCATTAAGAGTTTTCTTGCTTGGGACATATCCATGGGTTGAGATTGGATTTAAATGTACATCAACATTGTGATGGTCACCTGGTCAGAAGACACCCATTGTGTTTCCCTTTTGCATTGCAGGATGTTGACAGGGATGTACTTTCTGATCTGTCTTGCCATGAGGATGGGGATGCCAATGTACAGCCTTAAAGTGCTGCTTCTGTGCAAAAGTTTGATGCACAAGACTATAGCTGGGTGCAATTCAGGAACAGTGACGCATGTGTGGAACTTTGTCCATGAAGTTTTTCCTGCTCTCTTCCATGAACAAACAAATGTTCTGCATATCCAGAACAGCTCCCTTTGGAAGACGACAGGGAATCCCCAATGGATGCTTTCAGGAATGTATATCTTTGCCAGAGTTCCATTGGCACAGACCTTAAGAACATAAGAACATAAGAGATGCCAATGTTGGATCAGGCCAAAGGCCCATCCAGTCCAACACTCTGTGTCACACAGTGGCCAGAAATACCAGTGCCATCAGGAGGTCCACCAGTGGGGCCAGGACATTAGAAGCCCTCCCACTGTTGACCCCTCCCCCAGCACCAAGATGACAGAGCATCACTTGCCCCAGAGTCCCTATCTATACCTTGTGGCTAATAGCCACTGATGGACCTCTGCTCCATATGCTTATCTAATTCCCTTTTGAAGCCGTCCATGCTTGTAGCCACCACCACTTCCTGTGGCAGTGAATTCCAAGTGTTAATCACTCTTTGGGTGAAGAAGGACGTCCTTAGCATTGGCCTTTTTAATTGCAGTCACACACTGTCTCGACATTTTCAGTGAGTTATCTACTACAACTCCAAGATCTCTCTCTTGATCAGTCTCTGCCAGTTCAGACCCCATCAATGTGTATTTATATTTAGGATTTTTGGCTCCAATGTGCATCACTTTGCACTTGGACACATTGAACCCCATTTGCCATGTTGACGCCCACTTGCCCATCCTTGACAGATCCCTTTGGAGTGCCTCACAATCTTCACTGGTTTTCACCACCCTGAACAACTTCGTATCATCCGCAAATTTAGCCACTTCACTGCTTACTCCCAACTCCAAATCATTAATGAACAAGTTAAAAAGCAGTGGACCAAGTATTGATCCCTGCGGTACCCCACTGCTTACCACCTTCCACTGAGAAAATTGCCCATGTATACTCACTCTCTGTTTTCTATTAATTAGCCAGTTTTTGATCCATAATAGGACTTGTCCTTTTATCCCATGATTTTTGAGCTTACTTAGGAGCCTTTGATGAGGAACTTTATCAAAAGCTTTCCGGAAGTCAAGGTAAACAATATCTATTGGATCCCCCTTGTCCACATGTTTGTTCACACTCTCAAAGAACACTAACAGGTTAGTGAGACAAGATCTTCCCTTCTTTTCAGAGACAGATAGCTCAAGTTAATATAAGACTGGTTCTTATATTATTTTTAAATTTTTAATTCACATTTGAGGCTATGGTTTAATCTACACTATCCCACAGCAACACCTTTTAATCTGAATTAGGATATCATGTCAATTCATGGTCTATGGTTGTGGCTCTCTATGGCATAGAGAATTTTGTTACCTTAAAGAAATATAATTACTCAGAATTCTAATGTAATACATAAACATAACCTCAAAAACTCTCCACTGAATTCTACTGAACAATTTGAAATTCTTTAATGCAACATGAGTACTCTTATGTTGCTCTGTGGGTAAAGACATACAGAAGGGTATAATAGCCAATCAGGAGGCAAGGTTGCACGAAGGATACAGGAAGCTCTTGTATACCTTTGGCCGGAAAACAGAATACTCATTCTGTCTGGGATGGTTGTCCTCTTCCACCTGTGCACAGCTTCATGAGAGCAGTGGTGAGGGACGAAGGAGACACCCGCTTACACAGCCAGATCAGCTGAATTAACCCTGGCGTTCAGTTGTGGCAACAGATGTCGCAACCAGATTGCCCTCACACGGGGTCTGCCTGGTTCTTATGTTTTTAAATTCTGTATGGTCTTTGGATTTTTAAAATGTTATTTCTTATGTAACAGCCTTTGGCTAGTATCAGTAACTAAA
>NW_015175362.1:865877-906889 GCF_001447785.1 Gekko japonicus | reverse complement strand
TGGCTGACTGTCGATTATGTTATTGATGATCTATGATCATAATAAAATTGAGGAGAGAAGGAAGGGAAGTCAGCAAGTTTCGAGTGGTTATGTGCGTGTTTTTAATCAAAGTTTGAAGAACATTGCAATAAAAGAAGAAAAGCAGTTAAGACATAAATCTACACAGTACATAAGCACTGTCTTCTTACATGACAAAACCACAGTGATCTGTTACTAGCTATATCTTGGGGTCAATTCATACTTCCAGCCAGCTGAAGATCACCATTTAAGGTGAAGCGAGCATGCCACACTCCTCTCCTCCCCGTCATGAACAGAAGGCATTAGGTTTGCTCGGTGTGCCTCATGTGCACATGCTTCACATCTGTGATCTTCCCCTCTTAATATAAGGGAGAGAGGTTAATGTCCACATTGGGCAGACATGCCTGGCTCACAAAACGTCTTCCTTCTGTGCTCTGTGAAGTGGAAAGCCATCCCCTTGACCATGAACAATCATTGGCCAGGTGAGTGCGTGTGATGGCCCATCATTGCAGTGGGTTTTTAGGAAACAGGATCCTTTTTAAAACGTGTGAGGTGACACTTTCCATGTGTCACATTAGGTGAGTTTTGTACAAAAACAAAGACTACTTAAAAAGGGGGAAAAGAACAGATCGACATCAGATAAAAAAATGATCCTACTTCTATCAACAAGCTGTTTCATCAGCCACATCAATGTGACCAGTGATCTCTTTATATAAAAAGGACTGACCATCTGCCATCTTGTTTGCTTTTCAGGTCAGTGCAGCTCATTCCATTCCTCTGGCCAAAACACGCACAACTTATGGATGAAAGGCATGCTGCTTCCAGCCTCCTCAGGCTCCTCTTCATCTTCCAGGCATGGCGCTGTTCACTTGGAAGGGGTCCCGCTGTCCTCTTCCAAAGAGGTGGTATTGCAGAGAAGGGACAAACTACCAGAATTCAAATCAGTGCATCTTTCAAGGAGCAGGCTGAGAGCCATTGGAAATGGCAAAACAGTAAGGATCGTTTGTTGAACAATGGGAAGAAAGAAATTGTTCCAAAGCGTTTGTGATGGTGCTTTTATATCGAAAGGCAAATGACTGAATGAAGGTGCATTCCAAGAAACAGTAATAATTCAGGCAAGACTAAGAGTGTAGACGATGCTGTTACAGGGTTATTGTTGCCCTTGGTTTACATGGGTCTTTAGTATAGCTCTCATCTCTGGTGAATCAGGTTTTTGCAGATTTTTGAAGCAATACAAAAACCTGTAAAACCTGGCCACCAAAGATGACAGTGGGATGGGCATAGGAGGGCTCCATTATGCAACCCTCTTAAGAGCCCATTATCTGTCTTCAGCTTTAGACTACTAGGGACAAAAACAGTGTTGTGTGAACAAAGCAGCTACTGTATTACAGATAAATTGATGGAGGCTCTTCTGTTATTTCTGTCTGATGCATTTTTTTTTGTCTCATGCATAATGGAGTCAGGAAAATTAGACACACAAACACAGAGGTGGTTGCCAACCACCAGGTAGGGCCTGGAGATCTCACAGAATTACACTGATCTCCAGGCAACAGGGATCAGTGTTCCCCTGGAACAAGTGGCTGCTTTGGAGGGTGGACCGTATGGTAATATACCCCACTAAGGTCCCTCCTCTCCCCAGACGCCATCCTCAAATTTCCAGGAATTTCTCAACTCAGAGCTGGCAACTCTACGAGTTCAGCTGAGTGCAACAGTAGCAGACATTTACAAGCACAAAAGCTGTGTTACTAGACAGTAGGCAACTCTGTCCAAGGAATAACTTTGCAACTTTCCCCTTGTAGACCCACTTTCTCTCTTAGGTGGGCCTCTTTACAGCTAGAAATCTTCCCTTTTTCTCAGCTCCAACCTCTGAGGGTTTTAATTCCATAGCCAAGTTCTGACTTGGGCCTGAGGCGGGGTGGGGGGAGGCCTTGCCAGCCCTAAAGCTTCAGGTGTCCCCATTATACTACCCTGTAATGTTTGTTCTGGATCACTTGCTTGAGTTCTCTGGATGTATTTATATCCTATAAGCAATGTTTGTTCTGGATAATAATTCCAGATGTCTGTGTATCTGCAGCCTGTTTGTGACACGGTTTTTAGTCTGGTTTATATGAAAGATCTCTGACGAGATGGTGAGAGAATAGGCCTGCCATGCATGGCATGCTGAGACTTCCTGAGTCTAGGGTTCTGTTTCCTAGGAACAAAAACCATGTGTGTATAGCAAACTTGTTGCAGCCTTGGCTTCTATCTCTGCTGCCCCACTACAAAAATATACACAAAACCCCCATATCTTGTTTCCATTATTTATATGTGTCATGAACATTTTGTTTCTTTGGCTTTCAGGTTCCCCCTTCTTCCATATTTAGAAATGGCACTGGTGTGTTTCTTAAAGTAAGAACAGTATTTATATATCTTCTGTTCACATACTAATGTATAAAGAGAGTTTAACTATTAGAGTCCGACTGGGACTGAGGAGATCTGGGCCCATTATCTCTTAGCCTGTCCTACCTCACAGGTAGGGTTGCTAAGTGTCTTCTTGTTCTGGAGCGGGGGACTCCCAGGGCGATCCTGGAGCGCGCGTGTGTGCCACATCCACGTCACCAGGAAGTGACGTGACAACGCTGGACACACTGGGGGTGGGGCTAAGACCATCCGAGGGAAAAACATAGAGTTTTCCCTCGGATGACCGTGGCCCCGCCTCCAGCGTGCCCGGCGTCGTCACGTCACTTCCTGGTGACGTGCACGTCGGGTGGAGTTCCCCCCAGGGCCCGATCCGGTGGCGGGGAACGGGCCTCTAGGGCGGGAGTTTCCCCGCCCCCCAGGGGGACTTGGTAAGCCTACTCACAGGGTTGTTTTGAAGATAAATGGAGAGGAGAAATATACATGCTGTTCTGTTCCTTGAAAGGGCAGGATTGAAAATGTGAAAGCTTCATGTCATTTGTTCTATACAGAGGAGAGGCTGTGGCGCAGTGGTAGAGCATCTGCTTGGCATGCAGAAGGTCCCCAGCCTCTCCTGTGAAAAAGATCAGGTGGTGTGTGATGTGAAAGCTTCCCCCCACCCCGGAGACCCAGGCCCGGAGAGCCTCTGCCAGTTTTAGTAGACAGTATTGACCTTCATGGACCACTGCTGGTTCAATATAAGGCAGCTTCATGTGTACATATGGACTACATACACAACTTTAATACCTTCAAACACGCACTCCATTCCCAATTGTTTGAAAGGGTCCAGCCACATATGATGTAGCAGATGCATAGGTTTAAGTTGGGTCTTCCTCATCTGTTGTGAAGCAAGGGTTAGGGGGTCCACTTTTAAAGGCAAAAGGGCACACGCAGGGAGGAGTGCAGGACCCTCTGACTGCTGCTTACCCCTTCCCTCAAATGTTTTTCTCCATCCTGGGCTTCAGTATGGAAGAGAACACAGCTGATGGGAAATGGATGTGTCCTGTGAAACAGGTACACACCCGTTGTAGGTTTTGCTACGTTCCCCTGTTTGCAGTGCCCAAGTCAGATCGCAACTTTGGCATGCATGAAGTCCCTTGGCTTCAACCTTCACCGACACCATTTTTATGTCCTGAAACACTCAATGCCCCCCGCACTATTTGGTCTGTTGGGGAATCCTACAAGTGAACGCATAGGTTTCCTTAGTGGGCCAAATAGCACACCATTGCTGGCTGGGAAAATGGCATTGGGGGGGGAAGCCTCTTTTCCACACATACCGCAGCCTTAATTTGAATTGCTATTCGGAGACTGAGGAGAACCCATGACTCACATGTGACTTTCACACAAGGCATAGAGTGGGGCCTCTGGACCCAACCTGTATTCTCTGTAACATGTGAATGGGTACAACTAGTGTACATTAGGTAAGACACAGAAGTGGTTCTTTATTTTAGGAGCCCTGTCCCCGTGCTCCTTTGCTCTTAAAATCCAAAACACAGACCCCCCCATTGTATACCTTATGTATATATATCATTAGCCAAGTTCTTCTTAATTCCTTGACTGACAGTGCCATCCTAGGCAGAGTTGCACTAGGGTTGCCAACCTACAGGTGGGGCCTGGAGTTCTCCTGGAATTACAGCTGATCTCCAGAGTACAACATTCAGTTCCCCTGGGGAAAATGGCAGCTTCAGAAGATGGGCTCTGTGGCATCACACCCCTATTGAGCTCCCTCCCCTCCCCAAACTCTGCCCTTCCCAAACCCTGCCCCCAAATTTCCAGGAATTTCCCACCCTGGAGTTGGCAGCCCTAAATTGCACCGTTTTAAGCCAGTTGATTTCAATTGACTCTGAATTTAATGGTAAAGGCTATCCTTCATCTTAATTTGTCTTTTTGTTACTCTTTGTCACTAAGTACCATGGGATGGCAGTGCTAAGAGTAGAAGATGACAATCCATCACCTAACAAGATGGCAGCTGAATCACTGATAAGCCAAGATGAGCCAAAGAAGCATGTGGCTTCCCCAAGAAAAACAGACGTTCCACAGGCAGATGCCAGCATTCAGGTATCAACTTCTTTTGTTGTACTTTGATTATGCTCTCACCTGTGCTGTACTATGGCAAGGTTTACCACTAAGATGACTACTTTGACAATCTTCAGTTTCCTCAAGATATAATTTTTTTGTGAAAGAAATGTTTAGCTTAAGATCAAAACGTTTTTTAGAAATTGTTGGGAATATTCCAGTTTAACTCCAGAGAACCTACAGCACTTGTACAAATAAATCTTCATTTGGTGATGTCATTTCTCAGATTATGCTAGTATCCATCTGCAAAATGTTCTCCACACAAAGAATTTCCTCTCAACTATTTATGTACATAGTACACTGCCATTACAAATTCAATGTAAATCCTTTCTAGAAGGGATTCATAAACATTGGACATAGAGAATAAAAATGTGAACTGATTTGTCTAATTTTTCCTAATGTTCCTTTCTTTCCAGGTCCCAAAACTTGGCTTTCCGAAGCATTGTGCACCAGATTTAAGGGGTCTCTTGCATTTTGAAGAAAACATCCAGAAGTTGTTTCAGTGTGACGGTATTTCTTGGACTTTATGGAATTCCACAAGCAAGGTATGAATCTGCTCGTCTTGGTGATAGTTTCGGAGGGCAGCTGTGCTGGTCTGCAGTAGTTCTTTTTATTCTGGTCTGCAGTAGAACACCTCGATTCGAGTCCAGTTGTACCTTAGAAGCCAATAAGACCCTTGGGGTATGAGCTTTCGAAAGTCAAAGCTTCCTTCATCTCTAAGGTGCCACTGGACTTGAATCTAGCTGCTCATCTTGGTATAGGTACAGTTTTTAAAACTTATATTGGAAAAATTCCGGAGGAAGAAAGTATTTCTGTTGCTTTTGCCTTTAACCAGCAAGACTCTCTTTTTTAAAAACATATACACAGACCGCAGTGTTAGAATTTACAAGTGATTTTAATGGGTCATTTTAGTCATTGTTCAGTTATCCATCTGTGACAAAGGATGATGCCTTTATGGAATGATTTCAGACTCAGGAAACAGGAATTTCTGTCAAAGAGTTTTATCTGCTGTCAAGGAGTTTTATCTGTTCAGCACAAACAAAGAAAACCAGTTCATTTACCGGGGTTGAGGGACGGGACTCTCCCTAAAGGAACTCCATGAGGGGCAGATCCCCAATCTGCCGTGATGTTAGCAGTCCATCATTAACAGTTTGAAGAGGGAGCAGCTCGACCATAACTGGCTAAAAATCCTAAAAGACAGAGATAAGTGCCTCCAAGGAAGTAAATGGGTCTGGGACAGAGAATCACGTTACCTCTTACTTTAAGTGTTCCCCTCAACTGAAAAATGTGAAATTATCCCAGACCTCATGCTGTCATTCTGCCAGGGGTCATTTCGTAGAAAAAGAGCTAGGGAAACTCATTAGCATCACTCATTAGCATATGCCACACCCCCTGACATCAGGGGCCCGGTGGTGGACCTGCAAGGCCGGCGGGAGTGGGAGGAAGCCCCGCCAAGGCCCTCCCTGGCCCCAGGCAGGCAGGGGTGGGGAGAGGCGGGGAGGAAGCAACTTACCCTCCCTCTTCTCCTGCCTCCTCCTGGCTGAATGAGGGCCGGAAGCGGGGCGGCCAGAAGCAGGGGGCGGGGCTTCGTCATGTGCCCCGCCCCCTTGCACCTCACCCGGGGGAACTGTGTTCCCCCGCGTTCCCCCCCGAAATGACCTCTGCATTCTGCCACGGAGAATGGTGTCAGAAAATCAGAGTAGGGTCCAGACTCCAGATGCAACCAAAGGACTCTATTTGGATATCCTGATCTATAACATTGATCTTCAAATGGTGGGTCATGACCCACAGGTGGGACATACCTTCATCTGAGACAAGTCATACCAGGTTTAAGGGTTCATTTTAAGGGAAGGTGAAGATGGCAATACATGGAAAAGTGGAAGTATGAGCCATGCTGCAGATTGTGATTAAAGATGGATCCAAAGTTTCAAATAGTTGAAGACTACAGATCTGTATTTGGAGTCAGTGGCTGAAATTAAAATCTCAATCAAAAATACATTTTTTTTTAATATACAGTATGCAATTTCCATGTGGTAGCCTTTAACCATTTCAGTTTTAGAGAAATGCGTATAGAAACTGAAGTCACACTTTCAAAAGGTGGACATAGCGGAACAAATTATTTCATTCCAGAATGTTAACTTGAAATCTTGCCCTCCTGGATGGAGCCATCATGATGAAAGGTGCTATATCCTAATCACTGACCAGAAAGTCCCATGGAATGAAGCTGCCTGGGCTTGCAAAGTATGGTAAGAAGACATATATTTGTACATACCCATCATTTGGCTGTTTTTGTGTCTGTCCCAGTGGATTAGTGTAGAAATGAAACTCTTGCACTTAAGATAAAGCTAAAACTGGATCTAAGGTAATGCTTGAGATTTTCAAATATGCTTGAGATCCTAGGTCACTAGCTCAATTGGAATTCCACCACAAAGGTATCATTTGAATGCTTATTCCATCTGTGGAGATAGATCAAGATCGGTAGCCGTGCTAGTATGTCTGTAGCAGTAGAGAAGCGCAAGAGAACCTTAAAGACTAACAAAATTTGTGGCAGGGTATGTGCTTTTGTGAGTTACTGCTCACTTCTTCAGATACAGCTAGAATCTGAAGAAGGGAGCAGTGACTCACAAAGACTCATACCATGCCACAAATTTTGTTAGTCTTTAAGGTGCTACTGGACTCTTGCTCTTTTCTGTTCCATTTATAAGCCGTGTCATTTATCCAGTTGCTTTGAGGAGCATGCTAAACATTTCTAAAAGGAGAACTCAGATAACAAAAATGACAGAGGCCTCCCATGGAACTGCATGGGAAATTTATGGAAGTCTAGATTTGGAAGGTTGGGCTGTTGTATCATCAATGTTTTTTCCTTGCAAGAGCATTGTAAAATCCTTTTCAGACCTGGAATTGCAATAATAATAATAATAACAGAAAATGTCAGGAATTCTTATTTAATTTATTTACTTACTTACTAGATTTATATCCCACTCCCTCTCCCACAATGTGGGGCTCAAGTTTGCTCACAACATTTTTTTAAAAAACATACAACTGAACCATAAGGTTCATCAGTAAAACAAATTAGAACAGTTAAAATCTTAACCTTCTCCCAGTACCTAGAAATATTCCAGAGAGAAAACGTGTGGCAGACTAGTAGCCGCAGAAAATAAAATAAAATAAAAGTATTAGCCAAAGGCCTGCTGGAACAATTCCATTTTATATGCCCTGTGGAAGCTTGACTGCTCATCTCTGATAAGGCATTCCACCAGAATGGGACTATGATGGAAAAACCCCTCACCCTAGTGGAAGCAAGACACAAACAGCGCGTGCAGTTGTATCAGGAGAGGTGGTCATTCAGGTATGCCAGTCCCAGACTGTTTAGGGCAGAGGTGTCAAACTCACTTGTTATGAGGGTCGGGCCATCTGTACCATAAAATGTAATGCCAGGTACTGGAGATGTAAACTTTATAAAGGACAGCAGCTGGTAAGCTCCAAGTTGTTGTGTTCTCACTGCAAGGCCCTGTGAGCTGGAAGCGGGGTACAGAGGAAAACCCACATGGGCAAACTGGAGAGTCAGTACTGCAGGGCAGGGCAGGAACTCCCATGCTGCCTGGAAGGGGGCAAACCCCTTCCCCAGCCTGCTCCCACTGCCAAGGCTGTGAGGCCAGGCCCCAGGGTAAAATGCATAGTGGCTGGCTATTGCAAAGTCCCCCCTGTCTCCAAGCCACCATGGAAGGGGACTGGGAAGAAAAGCTGAACTAACTCTCCCACCTGCAAAAGTGGGGGGGGGGCAGCCAGAATGGTCTGAGGTCACGTACACAGAGGGACCCAGGCCAAGCAAAGCCTGATAAGGCAGAGATGCCTGTGACTTGCAAGGTGATCCATGGTGGGGTGATGCTGGGGGAGTTCAAGCCAGAGATCATTGGCAAGCCTACCACCCCTAGGGGTGCCAGGTGGGGGTGGGGGATCCCCTGATTTCATGGGCTCCTGCCTACCCCCAGCCAGCTGGCCGGCAGGGGAAGCTCCGCCCCAATCCCCACCCCCAACAGCAGCTATCCATCCCCTCCTGCAAGACTTGAAGGGCCCTCCAGCTGATCAGTAGGAGTGCATGGCCTGTCAATCAGCTGGAGGGCACTTTAAATCTTGCAGGAGGGGAGGGAGAGGGGCGGCCATTGGCCTCCACATCTAAACTCCAAGCAGCAAATTTGCTACTTGGGATTCAGATGCGCCCACCCCCTTCATGAAAAAATAATTTAAGGGTCCCTTGATATGCTTTTTGCAAGAAGTGGGGAGGCCGCATGCACCTGAACTACAAGTTGCGAATTCGCACCTGCCCCAAGCCAAAGGCCACCGTATCATCTGTGGCAGAGGCCCCAGGCTATCCATCCCCAGAGCTGTAGGCCAAGTGGAGAGGTATGAATGCAGCTGCAGTGGCTCCCAACTTACCAGTGAGACTGTCCCTGACGTGAAGGGGTTCTGCTTGACTGCAGACATGCTGAAGCCACAATTGGAGTGGCTCCCCCCCCCAGCAGCTACCTGTTCTCTCCCTTGCCCCAGTTGCTCATACGTGACCTCCTGTTCCCTCCCTTTCACACGCACACACACTTTCCATGTCTCCTCACATCTCTTTTTTCTTCCCTAAGTATTGAAGGACAACCATCTGAGCCTTCTACAACACTGTCCTGAAGTCCAATAATTTCTTGTAGGACAACCATCTGAGCCTTCTACAACAACACTGTCCTGAAGTCCAATAATTTCCCTTTCCCCTAGTGTGCAGTGGCATCTAAAATGTAAAAAAAATGCTGATGTTTTCCTCCCCAGTTAGCCATGAAATTCACTAATTGACTTTGGGCCAGTTATTACCTCTCGGTCTCACCTACCTCAGAAGGCTGGTAGGATACTTAAATTTGGGAGGGTGGCATGTGCACAGCCTTGAACTCCTTGGAAATAAGACCAGGATAAAAATATAATAAAGTATCACCAAATGGACAATGACGTAAGCCTGTTCACATGTTACAGTGAATGCATCTACATCCTGCCAACATGCATTCACTTTATGAATGAAACTGGGGACCAATAAATGTGGGGTTTGTGTTACATGTTCAGCGGCACATGAGAATTACTCAATGCACATACAAAGAACAATCAAGTGTACACTGTGCACAGATTGTGTGTTTACTCTGACTTGTGGATTGGGCTTTCAGCATAGGCTTAGTTGATTCTCTGTTCACTGTAACTTGTGGATTGGACTTTCAGCATAGGCTTAGTTGATTCTCTGGTTTGTGTGTGCAGTTGACAAGGGTAGACAGAGGCAAATTGTAATTAAGAAGCACAGACTCAGAGATGATAAGGATACTTCTGCTGATTTGTGTTGGCTAGTAAGGAAGGTTCTGTTTAGCTAATTCATCCTTATCGTCATTGATCTATGCCCCACTGGGGTGATTTGAGAGTAACTACCAACTTGGAATATAGCCCATTAACATCTTAGAAGCAGACATAATTTCAAACAAACGTAAATTAATGTAAATGCTGACACTGGGAGTCAAATCAATTTAAGAAACAAGGATTGGATGTCAGCCTTTGTATCATCAGCATGCTTTGCTTAGCAGAGTCTGCACAGAGTAGATGGCATTTTTTTAAAGTATGGCCTTAATTAGAGAAAATAAGGACAGTGTTTACATTTACATATCTCATCCTATCCAATTTATCTTGTCATTTTCTTTCTGACTGACAGGGGCTATTGTTAATTGCATCCTGAACTAACATATTCTCTCAAATAGTATATCTGGATCGTCAGTTGATTCAGCTGTTAAAGGTTTGGGTTTTCTCCTTCCAGTATATTTTCCACAATTTAGTCTGGGTCGTTTGCTTGCAGTTATACATTATTTGGCTGTCGGTCCCATTGAAATCACCAAGATTTATTTCCAGGTAAATAATTTGAGAATAAGTAGATTAAACAGAACTAAGTCATACTGGTGTATTGTATTTAAGGAACATCAGGCATAGTTTGTGTACCACAGCTTGTCTCTTTTTGGCACGAAGAACTACATTTCAAATAGCTTCTTAAAAGGGGAGCTGACGATCCCCTGTTCTGAAACGTGTTGTTCATGAGCCATGCAATGTGCCTGCTGCACTTAGTCCATGGGACAGATGCTACCTCTGACTCTACAATCTTTGTTTATCGATCCCAGGTACCATGGCAGTTTAGCAAGCGTGGCTTCCAAATTACACATGCGGTGGCTGTGGAACTTCAGTGAAAGGAGACCCTTTTGGATAGGTATGTATGGAGCAGAGTGTTACTGTAGCCTGTCTTACATTTCCCACCAAAAGATGTAGAAAAAGGAAGGACAGTATTAAAATACTTTTTTCTTATAACATGTTCATATCAAAACATGTTCATATCAAAACATGTTCAGTGTCCGAGGTAAAATCGGGGAGTTGGAGTTCTGCAGGTCCCTGGCAGAAAGCTTCCAAGCCTACCAGCTCTGCCCTTGAAGCTCTTCTCTGATTTGGCCTCTCTCCCAACCAGTTCTGTTCTCCTGGAACTTTTCCCTCCCACCTAAAGAGCTCATGGCTCAGCTTCATATTGGATCTTGTGATGAGTAGCCCTTAACCAGATGGGATCAGGGCACTGGTCGGGGGTCAGTGCTGTAGCCATTTGCTGCAATTCACAGGTACAGATACTAAAGGCAGTTTAATAACTGGGCTGTTAATTATAAAGCAATGTTTATGTTTTCACAATGAAACCTCCCAGATGAGCAGAATATATTTACCTAAGATAGCTATCACTCAAAAATCAATACAGGGTTAAAGAACCAAGGTAGGAAGAAACAGGTAAGAAAAGTTAGGAGAGCAGTTATTTGGACTAATCACTTTGTCAGCTGTTTGATGGCCATCAACCTGTATGATTTTATTCATTATAGGCTTGAATGATCAACGAAATCCAGGCCAATTAGAATGGAATGATGGAGAAAGTGTCGGTTTCACCAACTGGAGAAAAGGTCCCCCTCATCTTTCAAAGAGAAGAAGGAGCTGCGTTTTAGTACAGCAGCAGGGGAAATGGCAAAGAAAGGACTGCAGGAAGGGCAAAGGACACAACTATATTTGCTCCAGGAAACTGTAAAGAAAACGGACATTCAAACATATACGTGGCCTTTCTTGTGTATAGTGATTTTTAAACATATTTATTTGAGAGAGCCAGAACAGCTCAAAATGAGGGGACAGGAGATCTAATTATAGTAGGCTTACAAAAACCTGTTGTGTACCCATTTTATTCCCCTTTTGTATCTTTTTGGTCAAGACTTCGGTCATATACACCTGTAATACATTGAAATTGAAAAAACCTGTTGATCCTTCAGGTGCCACAAGACTACTCTTTTTGTTCCATAAAAAATGGAAGAAATGAGATGTGCTGCCCTTCATCTCTCTTTTTCCGGTGTCTGCAGTGTTTTGAGTATAAACTCCTTGAGAGGAACTGTTGGGTGGGCAAGGACATGATGCTTTCCTGGACAGGGCATCTGACTCCTGCAATGAAACAGGGGTTGAAGTCTTAATTTTGAAAGTGTATATACAAAACACACAGTGCTGGTCTCAGACATTTCTAAGCTCGAAAGTAAAAATGACCCCCCCCCATCTTTGTAGTGGTTTAGAGTGCTAGATCACAGAAGCAGGAAAATGGTGCCTTCTTTTGAAACTGCCACCTAAAATGACTGTGTTCGTAGCCTTGTGGTAAAGTTAGCCCTTGTGACTTTAGTGGATTTTTAGACTTTAAATTCTGGTAATAATTGGAAGTTAAATGTATGAATGTTCTTCTTGTTTCAGACCAAATATGGATAGTGATGTTCTGTATTCTTGGTGTTTGGGGGGGGCAACAGTGGGAGGGCTTCTGGTGTCCTGGCCCCACTGGTGGACCTCCTGATGGCACCTGGTATTTTTGGCCACTGTGGGACAGAGCGTTGGACTGGATGGGCCATTGGCCTGATCCAACATTGGCTTCTCTTATATTCTTATGTTAGTGCTCAGATGGTAAGTCTGAACATCATTATATGTCTGACCTGTCTACCAGCTTCAGTAGATTTCAGCCATAAAGAATCCTGGCAGAATTATTCAAACATGTTCTTTGTCACCATTATGCCTGTCAATAAACCCAAAGTCTTGTTTGTAGTCTGTAACTCCAAAGACTGCCAGTAGTCCATTAGAAACAGAATGTGGTTTCTCAGAAGAAAATTCATTTTTCACATTGGCATTGATAAATATGTGATGAGGATTATACAAACAAATCAGGCTCTTGTGAATTATATATATACATTTTCCTTTTAGGGACATTTGAAGTGAGAGCGATATATAAACACACTTTACTGAATGCTGAAGATAATGATATGCTTATCACAGTGAGGTTTTGCTTTATTTAAATCTTAAAAACCTGGTGCTAATCAACATTTATACTCCAAATTCCATTCTATATGCACTGTATCTACTGTAATGCCTAAAAAGGTACTTTTAATAAAAGAATATTACAAATAATAAAAATATTGTGGATGTATTATCATTGCCCTTTAATAGTCCACATCAATGTTTCTTTGAGACACTGTATTTCTTTGTCTCATATCAGTAGATGACAATGGCACTGGGAAGTGAAGTAGAGGTATGGGGGGTTGGTAGTGATTGAGTAGGAAAGAGATGCAGTGAGTTGTAGTGGATAGTTTGATGAAAATACCTACTCAGTAGATAGCTATGGTGAAACAGTCAAATTCTGTGCTAGGGATTATTAGGAAAACAACTGAAAATAAAATGGCTGTACTGTAATGTCCTTGTATATATGTACAGCATGACCACATCTGGAGTATTGTTTTGCAGTACTGGTTACCATATCTCAGAAAAGATATCTGATATCTCAGCTGGGAAAAGGTGCAGAAGACAGCAACCAAAATTATCAAGGATTTAGGGTACCCTTTATAAAGATAGACTAAACAGCCTGATGTGTTTCAGTTTAGAGAAAAGATGGTGGGGGAGTCATGATAGAAGTTTATAAAATTATTCAGAGGGTGAAGAAAGTGAATAGAAAGAATTATTTCTCCCTGTTTTGAACACGGGGGCATCTGCACAAAGAAACAACAGTGCAGCTTCTCTGATCGATGAGGTTTATGCCTGCTGTTTATATACATGTATGCTGCCTGCTCCTAGATCACAGTCCCATAAACTCCTTAAAGCAAATTGCTGCTGAGCTAGGTTCCCCCCCAAAAAAATACTCACTGTGATGGATCCTAGAAAACACAAGTGCCTCCTGCTTTAGGCAGTGGATCTTCCCAGCCTACCTCTTCCGAACCTTCTCCCCCCACCCCAACAAGGTACTGCTGAGGGTCAGGGAATTCCCATGGATGAAAAAAGTCATGTGGCACAAGGGCTGTAGAGAGACGAAGGAATAAAAACCCTGGTGCGTTATATGATGTCATCATACCTCTCCGCTCATGTTTGTGTAGCGTTTTCCTCCACACTAAAGAGTCTTTCTCCAGAGAAAAAGGCTTTTCATCTACTGGAAGCGACTCTTCCTCCAGAAGAAGGTGACTCTGGCTTGTGGAAAGTTAGCTAAGCAGAATGGTAGGATACAACCCAGTGTTTTGGTTTGTTTTAAATACAGAGAGATGTGAGCCTGAAAGCTGGCACACAGGAGTATTGGTGGGAATAGTTTATGACTAGGATTGTCAACCTCCAGGCGGCACCTGGAGATCTCCTGCTATTACAACTGATCTCCAGATGACAAAGATCAATTCTCCTGGAGCAGATGGCTGCTTTGGAGGGTGGACTCTGTGGCATTATACCCAGCTGAGGTCCCTCCCCTGCCCAAACCCCACCCTCCCCAGGCTCCACCCAAAAATCTCCACGTATTTCCCAGCCCTGAGCTAGCAATCCTGTGTATTACCCTTAAATGTATACTCTTGTAATCTCAGATTACTAGAGGAATCTGAAAACATGTTAATTGTTGTTCTACTGTCTCTCAACTTCAGATTGGGTGTTGGGAGCAGTTTAAATTGCTCCAGTCCCGATGCATTTTTTTTTAACCTGGAGAATTGCGATCATACTCGCCTCCTTCTTCCAGATTGCTGCGCAGCCACATCGTTCCCTGCCGTCCACACGCGGAAGCGTGCACTGGTGGGTTTTTCCCCCCCTCTCAGTTTGGGCATGTGCACAGGCAGCCATCTGTAGAATTAAAATTTTCATGCGTGCGCAGAACAGCGATTTTCACTTCAACCCAGCTGCTGTAACTCTTCCCTTTAAACTTTAAAGGAACACTTCCCTTTAAACGTTTACCCCGAAACTGGCCTTCGTGAGATCCCGAACTCGTCTAAGCAACAAAACTAGGCAGCCAGTGTTTCCTCTAAGCTGAGTTAGTGTGAGCTAGCTCACACTAACTCAGCTTAGAGGGAACACTGCTCTGGAGCCATCCTTCCTGAGCCAAGACAAAAATGTCTGAGCTGGAGGCTAAAAAACTGTGAGCTAGCTCACACTAACTCAGCTTAGAGGGAACACTGCTCTGGAGCCATCCTTCCTGAGCCAAGACAAAAATGTCTGAGCTGGAGGCTAAAAAACTGTGAGCTAGCTCACACTAACTCAGCTTAGAGGGAACACTGCTCTGGAGCCATCCTTCCTGAGCCAAGACAAAAATGTCTGAGCTGGAGGCTAAAAAACTGTGAGCTAGCTCACACTAACTCAGCTTAGAGGGAACATTGCTAGGCACCATTTAAACATTGTTTTAATAACGCGGGAGCGGAGCTCTGCCTGTGCACATACCACTGATGCTAAAATAAAACGGTGGGTGAAGAGCGGAAGCCTCACGCTTCAGAGCGGAAGTGGCGATCAGACGTCAGAAAAGGGCAGCTAGAACCGGAGAATCAGGAAAACACCACTTGGGGACCTGGTAACAAAATACTCCGTTTTAAAGGAAGGTTGAGCCGGAAAGCGGCGGCTGGGGACGGTGCGCAGATGTTGGGTGTGTGAACATGGATATAAAATCCGTTACTGAAGCGTGCCAAAAGTGAACTAAATGGCCTGTCTGAACGCACCCAAAGAGTACCTTGAAGCAGTTTAGGTACTTCCAGGCATCTCAAAAGCTAAAATTTGACACATTAAGATGGTCTGAAAGGGATTCACTGTAAATGTCTCCTTAGGAAGCAAGAGGATATTTCCAGACTGCACAGGAAGCTGACATTTCACATCACCAGAGACATGCTGATTAACAGAGGTGTGCTCAGATGCTTCGTTTAATGAAATGGGCTCTAATCCACAAAAGTTTATCTGACAAATAGATCTGTTTAATGTTTCTCAGGATTTCTTTTTTGTTTGTGCTGTAGCAGACGAATACAGCCACCTCTCTGGAAGGTTTTACTAGTTTATTTTAAATTTCAAGGGCATTTTGGACAATCAGTCTGAAAGGTCACAAGTCTATCATGAAAGGAGATTTTACTGGTCTGAAATAATATAATTTATATTCAATCTAAAAATGTGATGTTATTACTGATAACATGATGGACACCAAATTCTGAACATGCTTCTGAATCAAGATTATCTTTTCAGTAAATCTGCATTTTGATTCGCTTAATTGCATTCCCTGTGTAAACAGCTGTTTGTGTATTCATGATGCCATTTGCTGTTCCCAGGGATTCTGTTTGTTTTTCCAGTCCTCCTTTGGCAAGAGAGGCACTTGGAAATTGTCGTGGCGTGGTTCATGTCATGGTAGAGCATCTGCTTGGGCAGCGGAGGAGTTGGTTTTATACCCCACTCTTCACTACCCCTCCTGCCAGCCTAGCAGTTCAAAAGCAAGAAATTGCAGGTAGATAAATAGGGACCACTTTGGTGGGAAGGTAACAGCGTTCCATGCGCCTCGGCGTTCAGTCATGCCGGCCACATGACCACGGAAATGTCTTCGGACAACGCTGGCTCTTCAGCTTGGGAACAAGGGAAACCTTTACCTTCACTACCCAAAGGAATCTCAGAGCGACTTACAATCTTCTTCCCTTTCTCTCCCCCACAGCAGACACCCTGTGAGGTAGGTGGGGCTGAGAGAGCTCTCTCGAGGACTGCCCTTGAGAGAACAGCTCTGAGAGAACTTGTGACTGACCCAAGGTCACCCAGCAGGCTGCATACAGAAGAGGAGTGGGGAATCAAACTCGGTTGTCCAGATTAGAGTCCACCACTCTTAACCACTACACCAAGCTGGATCTTGGGAGGCTTTTTTACTGAAGGATGAACTCTCTTGGGCTAGGGCCTACTTCATTAAGCCTCCACATCATCTGAGGCAGTGGGCTCTAGTCCTCAAAAGATTACACTTGGACAAAACTGTTGCCACAAGACACCCTTCTGTTTTTTTTTGTTGCAATAGACTAACACAGCTGCCCTACTTGAGAATGTATCAGAACACTAATACACATTTAGGAAATTTCCACTGTTCCTAGACAGCCTCTAAACAATTTATTCAAACACTGGAAATCACCCCTGCCTGTGAAAACAGATCCCACTTCAGATAATGCATTCTGAATACACATTCTCCAAGAGCTGAAGAAGGCTGAGATGCTCAAGATACTCTTACCATAATCACAAACTACAGTTAATGAGCATTACCTACTTGTCCTCTGTTCTGTCCCTCCCTCCTCACCTTCCTCTGAATGTACCAGTTAGACTCTAAAACCTTGGACTGCATATAAATACAGAAGCCTGACTTCAAACCATTTTTGAAGCTTCAGGACATTGAGGGGAAAAGGAGTGCCCCCACCTAAAAGGCCAGCATTATGCTTTTGCTACTGATTCAGATGCTGTGGATTTCATGCCTTGGAAGAAGGGAGCAAACAGAAGAGCTACAGAAGAAAAGGGGAGAAATAATTCCAGACCTTTTGAGTCAAGATTTGCTCATGGAAGATGTAGCAGATAATGAGGGTGCTCTGGAACTTGGTTTGTTTGGGGCAAACCCAATGGCAGAGACGATGAGCAAAAAGCAAAGGCCCAACGTTGTTCTCCCATATGTAGATGCAACTCAAGATGTTGGAAGCTGGACCCCCACACGTGAGTCTCCCCATTCACAGGATGCAAAAATCCCATCTTCTCATCCACGCAGCAAAAGGGAAGCGGAATCAACCTTCAGGAAAGATGCCAAGAGGTTCTGGGACCTTTTTATGTTGAAAACAAAGTCAAGGTCTGAAGAAGTTGTGCTTCCCATCAAGACCAACGAAATGTACGAGGAGACTTGCAGCACTCTGCCGTTTTCTCAGGTAAAGGAAATTAAACTTCAGAATATATCACTTCTGAAACCTTCTTTTAAACAATCATGAATGTTTGTGAAGTACTGCTGCTATTCATAAGCTTACACTGCATGTTTAATTTGCAAAATGTTTCTCCCTCACAGCAACTCTGTGTGTTAAGTTGCTATTTCCCCAGTTTTACTGATTGGAAATTGAAGTCAGAACATGTTGTTGCTTATCTTCCTTAACAATCCATCCTAGAAATTAAAATGTTATTTGGGGGTGCTGCAAATCTTGGAGCCAGAGAGCCTATAGCCTTTGGCAACAACATTCGATCAAAATAGCTTGTATACTTTTACTGCTGAGGTCACAAACACTTGAAGGCATGTAAATATTTAAAATAAATAATGCCCCTTTTACATAGGTGAAAGTTGCTTTAAACACATCAGGGTAAAGGTTTCATTAGAAATCTCTGCTCAAGAATCTGGATTAAACAACCCGAAGTGAGAACACAACTAAAGTTTTATGCATGATTAGAGTCTCCTATGTTGAGGCAACCATGTTAATATGTGCCTAGCTATCCTAAAATATATACATTTTGTTGATATGAACAGAAAGTTCTAAGCATGACTAAGGTGCAGGTTCCTTAAAAAAGAAAAAGAAAATCACAAACAGCTAAGCACACAACAGGTAAAACATTCCCCCCCACACACAATTGTGATACTGTAGTGTATAGTCTATAAAGAGGATTACAGTTTAGTAAGGAGTTGGTTAAGTACATAAGGTGTGAATTGCAAAGTCACTGGACAGACTGAAGCGGACCCCTATTTCTTACCCCCATCTCTATAATAATACTGGCCTTCTTTATAGGATTGGTCTAAAGGATTATTGGTACTTAAAAATTCAACTGTTAACCATTCTGTACAGAGGTTTCATATGATCAGCAGCATGGTCATGTTTCAAAGGAAACCCTGCATGTAATAGAGAAATTATAGGCAGCCAAACAGTCCCATTTTAAAAACACACAGTAGATTAGTATCTTTATTGGGCCCTGACCTGGATAGCCCAGGCAAGCATGATCTCGTCAGATCTCAGAAGCTAAGCAGGGCCGACCCTGGCAGGTACTTGGAAGGGAGAACTCTAAGGAATACCAGGGCCGGGAGGCAGAGGCAGGCAATAGCAAGCCACCTCTCTGAAATGTCCAAGCCCCACTAGGGGGTCACCAGAAGTCAACCATGACTTCCAGGCATACATACACTCAAACTACTCACTTTAAAAAAGATTAATATCTTTATTGGGAAAGGTGTGAATTACTATGGTTCTTCTATTTTCAAAGGCAGAGCACTTGTAGCTTTTTTTGTCCCAGTAGCCTTTGGTGCATCCTGAGAACTCTTTTGAACTAGCATTGCCTATCCTACAAAACTTCATTCCATGTTAAGAATTACCATCGGGACTTCAGGCTTGGGCCCCAACATCTTCTCTTTTGAAGGAGAGTTCTGATTAATTTGAAAAAAAATGCCCACTACTTAGCAACATTCTAGTGGGTCCTGAAAATATATTACCTACTGTCATGTGTGTGTGTGTGTGTGTGTGTGTTTGGTCTCTAACAAAATGCTTTAACAAGTGCTTTAACTGGGATGTTCTTTCTTGTAGAGCATTGTATATGAGAACTGTGAGACGGTGGTGGTGCAAAACAACCTGTGCTTTGGGAAATGCAGTTCCTTCCATGTTCCAGGTCCTGAAGATCGCCTTTATAGCTTCTGTTCTCACTGCTTGCCCACCAAGTTTTCCATGAGACGTTTGCAGATGAACTGTACCAGGGCTGCTCCTTTGTTCAAGGTAGTTATGATTGTAGAAGAATGCAAGTGTGAGGTTCAGAAGATTAAAGACCCTGAGATAGGATTTCTACACTCAGATGTGCATGCAAATGTGTACGGACACAACTGATCTTTTCAAAGCTATCTTTATCCTTAACATTGTCAAGCAGAGACAAGATACCCATTACATATTCCATCACTACAACCTGTTCTGTTTTCATAAAGTCTGATGCCTGATGTGTGTTTGTCTTGTACAAAATGGACAGTCTCTGAAATAGCTATTGCTGGACATGCTCTTCTACACCCAGGAAGTTGGAGGGGTCTTCATTGCTATACTTTACTTCATGTATCTCAGATATGGTCCTTGGACTAAAAAAAGTTAGGTATCCTGACTCCAATGATGTTGTTTGTTTGCTCGCTCATTGGCATATCCTGTGTCTTATACCTTATAGCTAATTTAACTGGATGTATGAACCATTAACCAGTTTACCTGTATCACCCTTGGACATTTATGTTTACAAATGAGCAACTGATCATTCAGTTTTTGTGATACGGTGCTACCCAAATACTCAATCTTAAAGGAAAATATTACTAAATAATGGAGAAAAGCAGAATTGTGACCTGTTGATGGTGGACCAATAACAACAACAACAACAATAATGATGATGATGATGATGATAATAATAATTTAAGAAACAGATAAAGTTAACATAACTTTGTCATATTGAAGGCAGCGGGACAAGCATGCTGTTTAGTCATTTTATTTTCGCTTTAAATACAATTTAATTTTAATGTGACTTAGTCATGCTTTATCATTGTTCCCTGGTACTCACATGTACACATAAATCCATTTTATTCTACAGGACTCTCCCAATCACGTTTTCTTAAATCCTGATATGGTCAATTAGAGCTACTCCCTGGTAAATTTGAGGCTTGCAGTTGATGGACTGGCTGTCAGGGACCCAAAGTAGCATTTCCCCCTCCCCTGTGCCACTTGTTTTTGTGGACACCACATGATTACATGGGCATCATATGAGATCTGTAGTGGGAGGGAGAATCAATAGAAATAACCTCCAAAGAGGTCCACAGTAATATCTCTTCTATGATAAAGTCCTTGCAAGTATTTTCATAACCAAATTGCATATTATTAACTATTTAAAAAGAGGGAAGATTGTTATCCCTTCCAAACAAACACCCTCATATTGTCACCACCTACACTCCGGAAAAAATAATTGTCAGGTTATTTCTCCTTTATATCTTTTGATCCCTGAAAAAAGCAGCTTCAGACCAATTTCCTAACCTTCTATTACAAAAAAAATTATAATAATAATCCTCCTGATCAAAGAGAATTCTCTCTGTGCATGGCTGGTTGGATCGGGGCCCTATGTGTGAATTTTCTCCATTTAGAACAGAGGTGTAAAGAGAAAACAACAGCTGTAGTAATTGTTAATTAGATTAGTGCCTTAGCTTTTGGGGGTGAGTGTTTAATTAACCCAGCAATGATCAGCTGCATGTAATTAACACTGTATTCTGTTATATCAAGGATGTGTTAATTGGATCTGATTTTCAGAGTCAACTTCCACATTCAGAGCATGTGACCAGGTGCTAACAGAATATTGCTCCAAAAAGGAATGGGGGGAAAAATTAAAGCCAGAGGACTTGGGTCCTAGATAGACCCCAGAGATTTGAATGCAGTCACATTGGAAATGCAGAAGGGGGTGGGGGTGGGGACTGTTTCAGAAAAATTCCTTGTTTATTTTGATTTGTGATAAGCTTTTATTTTAATTTACAAGGTTTCTCAGGGATGCCCCTAATTTGGGGGGGGGATTAACAAGTGTTCAATTATTGCTACACTGTATCTTAAATAAAAACTAAAATTTGAGTTCAGTGGCACCTTTAAGACCAACACAGTTATATTCAGAGTATAAGCTTTTGTGTGCACACACTTCTTCAGATACACTGAAATGGAAGTTATCAGTCCATACATACAGGTAGAGGGTTAGCAGTAAATTAGCATACAACATAATGAAGATGTTTAACAGATGCAAGTATAAATGTTACCCTTCTTAACTGCGGAAAGTTGAAAGTCATTAACTGAGACCCTGTTGTTACATTTACACATCAGTCTCCAATTTTGATATATTTATTTGCTTCACTATGTCCCCTCTCCCCCCTGGAATTAAACCCAAACAAATGGTGACCATATAAACTAAACTTGTTTAGAAGGAAGGATCAAGTTTCTACATACATATACATAGACCTTTATTGGCATAACACAGGAACAATAAGGAAGGCAATGGAACAAATAAATTAATAGAATGAATTAATAGATCATAACAAGTTACATCAAGTTTCACCAACAGGGGATTATTTTTAAACTTCTCAAGAACTAAACTTGTTATTCCTATTTGGTCCTGGAATCTGTAAAACATCTTCATTATGCTGTATGCTAATTTACTGCTCACCCTCTACCTATATGTATGGACTGGTACTTCCATTTCAATGTATCTGAAGAAGTGTGCATGCACAAGAAAGTTCATACTTTGAATAAAACTCTGTTGGTCACTGAACTCAAATTTTATTCTGTTGCTTCAGACCAACACGGCTAGTCAGCTAGCCACCTGAATCTATTTTAATGTAAAGACTGTTATCTTTAAGGCTCTTTTAACTGCTAATTGTCAACCCCTAAAGTGCATTTCCCCCCTTTCACATGCAAGATCAGATTGTTACAAAAGCCTGACCAGATTCACAGCGATGCCAGTAAAAGTATCTTAACAATACAAAAAGTGTTGTCAGCTTGTTGTTAGTTCAGATTCCCATGGACACAAGTGGGAACCAGCTGAAATAACAGCTCTGAAGTCTACAGCACTTTTCTTGTAAGCACAGCCCTTTGAATGACTTCAGCATCTGGATTTTCAAACAACTGGTGCTGAACAAATCTAGTCCATGCCAGTTTAATTGTAGTAGGCTGCTAATAATATGACATCATCTGTCAGCAAGATTAACAGACTTTCTGAACAAATGGAAGCTTCATTTCCAGTGAGTGTGTCAGGCTATCAGTCATATCAAGGAACTGATCAAAATATGGTCACTTGTCCATAACCTAAATGATTTGGGTTAATCTGTAGGGGTTTCGATGCATGAAGGATGTGGCTTTTATGACTGATGGTTTAACTAGCTTGCTTCTGTATTTCTTCAGCTCTGTATGTTTGCTCATATGAGCAAACCGGATTACAACTATGAATTTACACAGTGGTATTCATTTAGTAGTCTAGTGTATCCCAACTGGTGTTTGCTGGCCAGAAAGTGGGTCACAGGTTCTTGCCATTTTATTGATTTGTGCCCATTCAAGTGGGTCACTGTAAATTTAGACTTGTGGGTCACTGTACCAAAATGGTTGGGAGCTAACCAAAATGGGTTAGAAGGTTCTATGGTTAGTGTTCAAGTGAAACAGGAAAAACCAGGGTCATAGATGCCCACTGGACCACACAGTTAGGAAAGGTTATTTCCTTGCTTTATTTATAGTCCACTTTTCTCACTGAGATTCAAGGTGGATTACAAAACTGAAAAACATGCATGTCACTGCATGTTGTACAACCTAGTTCTCACAAAAATAACAAGACTGTGTCTACAGTGTGCTACTTAAGACTGTAAGAGGTTGGCATGAGGTTTCCATAACTGAATTTTAAAAAAATCCCTATATGTAAAACATTAGAATGCAAAAAAGTCTACATATGAAACCTTCTCCCTTAAATCTAGCTTTTCCTTTCTTTTAATGAATCATATATGCCCCCCCCCAGTCTGAAATGGTATAGCCCACACACAGATTGCTGTTCTTTGTCTTTAGTAGGATGGCAGAAAAATGGTTTAAGAAATGCAATAAGTAAGTAAATAAATAAGTTTTATTGTTCAGATTTTCACCTGAACTTGTGAACTGCCCTCATTGAAAAGTATAGTCTGACGTGATATGAAATGGTACCATTGATTTGAAAAGACTGTTACACACACACACACAAGGCATCGCTTAGTCTCACGGACTGTTACACACACACAAGGCATCGCTTAGTCTCAAAATGGTTTTGCAAACTTGTCTTCCTTCAGAAAATCAGCATCCCTTACCATCATTCCCAGAATAGGGAAATGTAAAGTAGCCACAGGTGTCCGTGAAGATAACAATTTTAAAGTACATTGACTGAACTATCGCAGCAAAAGAAATATGTTAATATATGTCAAATAATCCCCACTGAAGTTAAAATGTAACCAATCCTGTAAAAATATAGGGTTGGAGCCAAAAGTTCCATTCTGCCAGCATAAAGGCACTTCAGTTGGCAGATGGGGGAATTTTTTGCTGAGTCCTCCCTCCCACTACAGACCCCCACTTTGTCCCCATCCTCGACCCCCAGGAGTAGAATTTCAGAAGGGCTCAGTGGACTAAAGCAGGAGCAGGGAAAGGCTTTGCACCCCTTCGGATGATTTGGATCTAAACTATAAACGGATTTCCACATGAGGAAGATAATTCCCCACAGGATTTCTTTATATAGCAGTCAGATCAGGGAATCAAACCCACTGTTTTCAATGGTGCCTTATTCCAAATATGTACTCTTAAGACTGTAGCCAGTGCTATTTTCCAAAGAGATGGGTGTGCACTGCAGTGCCTTGTGGCTTGCCTACATCACGTCATTTGCACGTGTGTGTGCGTGTGTGCGCGCACTGTCACCCAACCTGTCTCAGGATTTTCACTGAGTGCACATTTTCATAGTGAAATGCAGATATACCCAACAGTTTCAATGTGATATTGGCATGCATATTAAAGCATGTGCGTGTCAATGCAAAGTGGAGATTCTGGTTTACAGATGATGCCTGTATTGGGATAGTCGAGACCTACATTAGCATAACAAAATACTGTTTGGAAGGAGGGTGCTTATAGACTACACTGCGCAATCCCTTTCCTTGCAGGCTGCCTCCATAAGAGAGCATCAGCTGCTACTGCACATGGCATGATTTTAGCATGCTGATTTAATATTTACAGAGTGCCAATAAAATTTTTATGATGACAGCTGGTGGTTCCTGTGGTAATTTATAAACAACAACATAGCAGAGACATCGGGGAACTCCAAGGAAGAATCTGCATGGCTGTACAATATTTAAAAATCTCAGTTACAAGGTTTTGGTTTTTTTTTTCCTGAGACAGAGATTAGAGGTTTTGTGTGGGCTTGTTTTTATTCTTTTAGATGCATTGAGAGAATTGAATTCAGGGAACAGAGCAGCAAATGTTGCTCGTCTACTCACCGCAGATCACCTCCAGACAATTCATATGGAGTTCTGTATAAACCAAAGTATGATCCCTTAACCTTTGATTTAAGGGAAAATTGTTATTGCTTTTGTGAAAAAAGAGCTCTGGGGAGGAAAAACAGCTCTTTCTCATATTAATTCTTCTTAAGAGTGTTTCTGTGACATATCTACCATTTCTGCAAGGTGAAGAACCATATAATAGGGTTACCAGATGTCCTCTTTTTTGGTGTCCATCCTCTTTGGGGCTCTTTTTTAAAAAACAGATGAAAATGTCCTTTTTTGGGGTTGGAAGGTTAGGAACAATGCTCCCTCTAAGCTGTGGAGTCTTGTGAGGAAAAATTCAACTTTGTGAGCTACTGGCATTAAAGTTGTAAGCGAGCAATTTGGCTACTGTATAAATCAGTTTGCTCTGGAGCCATCCTTCCTGATCCAAGACAAAAATGTGAGCTGGAGGCTAAAAAAACTGTGAGCTAGCTCACACTAACTCAGCTTAGAGGGAACACCGGTTAGGAATATTCCTAGTTAGTAGCATTTATCACAGCTTAAATAGTAGGGATATTTGAAATAAGATTTGTCATAGTGATCACTTGTTTGAAGTAATCAGTCGGGAAATATGACCTGGTTTTTTTCCCTTTTAAAAATATGGTAACCCTACCATATAAACTCCAAGATGGCTTCACTTTAGCTGCTGGTTTCTTCATGGGGCAATTGTACTGGCTCCTTACTCAGATTGCTAAACCCAGTTGCTGGCAAACGACAACTGTTGCCACATGGTAGGGATTCTCATGGTGCTAATATCATGGACACCCATTAGCTACTGCCTGTAACACTGCAGTAAGACATATCATAAGACACTCACATGACAGGTGAAGCTGGTTGCCTTATACTCATTGGTCTGCCAAGGTCACTACTGTCTACTCAGAGTGGCAGTGGCACTTCAGAGTCTCAGGTGGAGGTCTTCCACATCACCTACTACCTTACCTTTTTGGGTGATGCCAGGGATTGAACCTGGGAATGTCTGCATGCAAAACAGATGCTTTACCACTGATCTGTGGCTCCTCCCACTGCTGCCTTGCTTATGTGACTGTAATGCCTGCCCATTTGGGGGTGGGGATTTAATGCTTCTCCTCCCCAGCACTAGTGTGTATTTATTTATTTGATTTATACCCCATCCTTCCCGCCAGAGGGCTTACATAAAATGCAGTAGCTAGAACAACAATATAAATAATAGCCTAAAAGCTTAAAAACAACATGCTAATGAACAGCTTAAGTGGCAATGGCGAAAGCAGAGTAGCATCAACATACTAGTAAATGCAGTTGGTGATTGATTTTAAAGTCGGAGAAGCCCAGCCTGACGTTGGGGGTAAATATATGGTGGTGGTAAATAGAAGGTGGTGTGTGCCTTCTATGATTTATATTCGTTTTCATATATATGAGAATTCCCACAGCCAATGGCCCTTGGAGCCAGTCCTGCAACCTGCTCTTACATCATAATTACCACAGGAATACTACCAAGACCAGGAATCTTCATAAGTTTTTTTCCATTGCTGATTCCTTTAACTTTATTTTTAATCGACATTTCCTCTATTTTCCTTATTCTATATGTTCATTTTCTTTACTATACATATTTGTTCCATTGATTTCAGGAGGAAATACATTTCCAGGTGTACCTTTTTGCTAGTTGATTGGGCTGAAATTCCCTCACCTAAAGGATCCTTTGTGCCAAATTTCAGGCAGATAAGGGAAAGCATTCTCCTTTTATAGACAAAAATCCTCTCATGCAGAGTGCACAAAATGAGGTACAAAACAACCGAAGAAAGCAGGTATTGAGCAAAAAAGAACACATGGAGGGATCATCATGTAGGAGTCCACTTGCTGACATCTGAAGGAGGAGGGTAAGCATGTAGATGAGGAGAGTTAAATGCTGTCTCCTTCTGTGACTTTCCCCACTGTGCTCTGATGCCTGAAGTGTACTCATAGAAAAACGCTGAAAGGAATGGAAGGCAGCACATTTTACTAAAAACAGAAATGCTGACTACCACTTCTTAACATATTAACAATAGGATCCCCATCCCTTTTGGCTACCAGGGTTAGGATTATGTGATTTCTCTCCAGCGAAATGGTGTGGTGGAAAGAGGATTGACAACCACTCTGCCCTAACATCATAGCGCTGGTCCAAATCAGCCCCGCACCAGGATACTTTTCAGTAAAATGGAAGACTAGACACTAATCTTTTGTATCTTATCTGGTTTGGTCCTAACTCTTTCTGCTAACGATCGCACATTGAGGGAAGATGACATTGCAGATGCTGCCTATTATCTGAGAGGGGTGTGACATTTGCCCTAATCCCCTTGCCCTGGTCTGCAGCACTGCCTGCCTGTATAACAGGGCATGCCAGCAAAGTCTCCTGCATCCAGCTAGCAACCGTTTTTTTTCCATTCCCAGAGAGGCAAAAGTATTTCCTCTGAAGTCTGCAGCACTGCCTGTTAGTATGCCAACCTATGCAAACAAAATGTTTGCCCCTGGGTCTAGGAGATGCAGCACTAGAAGACCAGACTACAAAGCAGTTTATAGCATCATGCACCCAAGGCAGCAATGTGACTAAACACGCCTTGAAAAGAAAGACCTATCAGTGCAACACTCCTCAAGAGCAAGATATGTGTGTGATTCTGCTGACTGGTAAATGCCCCTGTTGATTTCATTTCTGCTGAGTCATTCTCTCTCCATTCCCCCATTCTTTCCACATTCCTGAAGTATAAACCTGGCAGCGAAACCTGTAAATAGCTCTAAACATTATGGGCAGAGCAAAGAATACTTGACACAGGGATGCAGTTTTCAAGAGCTTCCTTTGGTATCACATGTGCACCAATTCTCACACATATACAAGTGCTATATCACAAGTGGAGTAGCCTGCATTCTTAAAACATTTACACAAGTATACAAGTGATTATGTGTAGTCCAAAGCAGAGGAACTGTGTGCAGTGGGCAACAGTGAGACAGTATTCTGTTGCACTGTCAGCTGAGAGACAGACAAGGCCTGGGCTACCATAATTTAAGGCTGTGAGAGGACTTTGTATGTTTCCCTTTCCTCACTGCTTTGGATTCCTGCAGCCTAAGAGACTTTTCCTCTCCTACTGAGGATGCTGCAGCTTGCACGCACAAGAATGATTTCCATATTAGCCAGTTACACTCCAACATGTCAATGGCATGTTTGCTGTCCTTGCACCTCTTATCTTATTGGGACATGCTTCGTGCATAACTCCTAATCCAATTTATACACACAGAATTACATATGACTGCTTTTATGACTGCATCAGACATTTCCTGAATAAACGCCAAACTTCCTAGCTTCAGCGAACCCTTGAAACATTGGTTGTTTCTGTTGAAGAATACCAATGTACTTGTCCTGTGTTTTGCATAAGAGTCCAGAGTATATCCTGAGATTAGGTACCTTGGCCAGGGTTGTTAGGCTTTACCATTTCTCTCCACATGAACTGGGAATGGTCCTTGAGTGTATTTATACCACTATGTCTTTCAGGGATGAAGCTTTTAGTAAGTTTCCAATGAACCTAAGCCATTAGGAACAGAGTTTCAAACTCCCTCTGATATGCCTGTAGCATAACTTAAATGACACGGTTTCTCTCAGGGGGGTTGAAGCAGAAGACACTCTCTTACCAGAATTCTTTACTGGCTTACTTTCACTTGTGATAAACTTAGTAAACAAGCAGTGCAATTTTAAGCACTTATACCCTTCTAAGCGGAAGACCTGGGGTTCAAATACACACTTGTGCCATGGAAGCTTGCTGAGTGACTTTGGGCCAGTCACACTCTCTCACCCTAACCTACCTCACAGGATTGTTGTGAGGATAAATTGGAGCAGAGGAGAATGATGTAAGCCGCTTTGGTCTCCATTGGGGAGAAGGGGGGGGGGGTTACAAATGAATTAAATAAACTCAGTTTATTGACTGAATAAATATGCTTATGAGCTCATCTCTACAACACCTACCTCAGAATTATATTATGGCTGTTACCGAAGCAATAACATACAAGCGAGTTTAAATAATTGTTCATTCCTAGTTTTCTATTTCTCATTCACTTTTCCTCATAGGCCAATCATGATGGCTCTTGACATCATTCTAGCTTATCACTGAGCTAGATTTGATTCTATCAAAACATGGAGTTCCCTACTAAATTTTCAGTAAACACTACTTTTGCTAAATGCATCTTATGAAATCATGGGATAATCAATCTTTAAACTGTCCATTTCATCTTGTAGTGTTTGGGGTCTGTGCTGCAGGGCAGAAGTCAGACTAATTTGGGATGGGCATCATGCCATTCAGACAGATGGGGGAATGAATTTTGGTAGCCAAGAGATTGTGTCTGTGCATCAGCTATGGGTGCTCAAGGCATAATTCCCAGCTGGGAGCACTGAAGCTGCTGTCCATTCTGTGCTGCCCACGGCGATTAGCCATCACTGATGGTCTTCAGCCAGAAATTCACTTAAAATATTCTCACTATAAAATATGTGATATAAGGGAATTCAGAGGGCTTGAATAATGTTACAGTAGATTGTGCTTGACCTTCCGTTCTGCATTTTAGTCAGAAAAACTTTGTGAAAGAGAACTGATACAGACATTGGTTGATTTGGGATATGTAGCCCCTAATATATTGAAACCTATGCACCTGAACTGCTTCTATGCAATCCTATGCAGTTAGTTCAGTAAGCCTGCTGAAATCAATGGATTTAAGACTAGCATGACCACGGAAACGTCTTCGGACAGCGCTGGCTCTTTGGCTTTGAAAGGAGATGAGCACCGCAACCCTAGAGTCGGATTTGACTGGCTTTCGATCAAGGGAACCTTTACCTTTGGATAGGATTGCACTGTCTACCAACTACCAGCGTATATTCAACATTGCTTATCACAAAATGGTTACCCCTTAGAACAATTTACGCACTCTGTAACATCAATGGCGTTCCCCCATTAGTTTATAACATGATCCAAAAGTGTAGTCTGCCAATACCTCCCTATACCTCGTTGAACTGGGGTGGTTGAAGTATGGACTTTTCACTTTTTTTAAATACATGCAGTGAGGATCATAACTATGGTGTCCACAAATGTACAATATAAGTAATCCCAGTACTTATTCCCAGACTAATGAACAGAGCATAGAAGACTGCGTTCGGTCCAATAATACCTATTATTCAACACGTGTGAAAGACTTAGAAAAATGCTTAAACACGGGACACACACTTCCTGCCTGCATCTGACGAGGTCTGAGCTCTGGCTCATCAAGGCTTGGGCTGGGATAAACGGTTAGTCTCTAGGCGCCCCTGGACTCCGGTTCCGCTTTACTCCACAGTCGTGCCATTCTAGCCCGTGGGATTTGATCAGCTCCACTCTCTGGCAAGCTTCGGACTGGAACTTTTTAACGCGGGCATCCGTCGTCACAGACGCTCGCCTTGCAGAGCCGGCCACCTCCCTTCCCTCGGATGCAAACGCCACTCTGGCTCAGGGGAGCCGACGATCGAGCAAGTGTGCACAGAACTGCAGCCGACCGCAGCTTTGCCTATGTGCGGCACAGACCCCATTGCCACAGCCCCGCTCCCCCCTCGATTTATTCACGTTATTTACGCCGCGTCTTTCTCCCCAGTGGGGACCCAAAGCCCCCTAAACCGCTCCTCCTCCCGTGCAGGTGATGGGGAGCGTGTGCTTGTGCAGCGACTCCAAGTCCCAGGAGCAAGAGAAGCCCCAGGACGACGCCACGCACTCCCCACTCCGGCTCGCTCGGAGACCGCCCGTCTCTTCCGCTGTGGCGCCAGAGGGTGAGCGCGACCACGCCGGCTCCTTCCCTTCCTCCTCCTTCCTAGGGCTGTGTCAGTCTTCCCGACACGCATGCGCAGCACTTCTGCGGAAGCCGGAGCGCGGGCCAGCTTGCGTAGATGAGGGTCGCCGGGGCCTCGCACCGGTGAGTGAATGAGCGGCGTGTGAGGCCGGGCGCCGGGAGGCGGCGCTGTTGCCGTGGCACTCCCGGCCCTCTCCCGCTCTTTTGGGGGACAGGAGGGCTTCGTGGGTGCCCGGCTTGGGTGCAGGAGCGGCGGCGGAGAAGGAGGGGACTGGGCAAGGTCCGTGTCATTCTTCCAGGGCTGGCTCAAGGCATTTTGCCGCCCCGGTAGCCACCTCCCACACTGCTCCGTCTGCCTCCAAGGATGACTTCAAAGGCAGCACCTCTGCAGTGCAGTTTGCTGTCAACCACGGTGGCAGCAGGACAGGAAGACTGAGCCTCCCCCCCCCTTGAGATGCAAGGCTGATTGCAGAGGCAAGGCCGCCTTTGACCTGGGCAGCAATGGCTTGGGTCATGGGCCTTCTCCCATACTGCCCTGTAGCCCACCTTTGGCCTGGGTCTGGGAGGTGAAAACAGGCACAAACCACACCAGTCACGTCCTCCCATGTAGCCGCCTTCCACCAGGTTGAGGCCCCAAGAAACCACTTGGGTTGCATGGGCAGTGGACTGACCCACGCTTTCCCTCCTGATCCTTTTTTTCTCCCCTCATTTGTTTGGAAGAGCATTTACCCCCTTGGCTTTTCTGTGGGCTGGGAAACATTTTCCCTACCTGGAAAGCTTACCTGTTTTTTTGTCCTTGTGGTTAAAGCATGATACACAAAGCTGTGATAGTGCTGGTATTATGCATTCTTGGCTCGTATTTGATTGGTACGTGTGTGTATCAGGGTGTCTCCATTTATGTTAGAAGCTTGGTGGGTACTGGGGCATTTCACATGTTACATAAAGGCAACCCTGGGTTTGCTCCCCACAACTCAACAGGAGTGGCAGCAAAATTTACTATAATCTGTTTTGAGAATTTGGCTGAGAGCACAGTGTGTGAAACATTTTAGGTGTAGGCTTAAACATATGTGTGAACTGATCTGGTGACAGCTGACTTTCTGCTAGTTTGAAATTTCGTTGCTGAAGGCCCTGAGCCCACAAAACCAGGTGGTGGTGAGAAAGAGAAGTAAACATTTTACTTGGAGAGCCACCCTGTGTAAATCTGATCTTCTTTAATGCAGTCATTAATAAGCTCACTTTTCAACTTGTGTAAATCTGATCTTTTATGCAGTCATTAATAAGCTCACTTTTCAATGCATTCACAGACACTGTTATCTAAACCCATGTAAGAATCACTGTGATGGTCTTAAAGCAAAAAGAATGTCTGAACATGATTGTTATCACATGCCTTGATTCCACCAACCAGTCCCCACCAGTCATCAGTGCAAAATTAAGATGCAAACCAGGGAGATCTTATGTCAGGTGTGATATCTGTTCTGGGACTGCCATCTTTTACATCAAAGCCTAGACCTGGGAGTTTGGGATGTTCTTGTAGGTATGCAGCATGACTCCCCTGGGAATGCTAATAGAAAAACATTTTCCAGTGTTTTCCAGATGTTACAGAAATGTGCCTGGTTAGTGCCCATGAACGTGGGATCTGAGTTGATTTTGTGCCTAATAGCAAATAACACTAGCTGTGTTAGATTGCTCTTTGCAGATTGCTCTTTGGTAAATATGCTACCCCCAAGCAGTGCTGTGTGTCCCAGGAGATGGAAATAGCACCTGTTAAGCTGCATTTTATTTCATGTGAGCCACCTTGTGGATCTTTCTGTGGTACCTAATTCCACCACCACCACCCCACACACAATGGCTAAAATCATCCTGGGAAGACCAGTCTTGACTGGGGAAATGGCATGAGGGGCCAAGAGTGAAAGGGGCGGCAACTGGCCTAGGGGGCGGGAGCGGAGTCGAGCCAGGCCAGCTCCGCCCCCCCACGTCCCAGCGCTCTGCGCTAGGACGCTGTTGCCGTCCCGCCTTCCCCGCGGTGGCAAACCAGCCCCCGGCCACCATTGCCTTCGGCGGTGGCCGGGAGCTCCCTTTTTTGAGGCTAAATTGCATGTTGGGGAACACAGTTGCAGATCCCCAGTGTCACATGTAATTGGGCTGTAAGACTCCGTTAAGGTAGGAGAGGAAAGGGGCTGTGCCCAAGACTTGATGGAAATATTTAGTTTTGAGGAGGGATTTGAAATGGCATCAGGAATGGCATCATGCAGGTGTTCTTGTAGCGCCAGGCATAAGGGCAGCAATGAAAAATGGTTATTTGATGGAACAGAATATATTTAGATGAATAGGGGCCTTACTGCATATTTTGTTTTTTCTGGGTGCCTGTGATACATGTGCGCTTGCAAGTTCACCACTGGGAATTCAGTTCTCCATCATGCAGGGCCTGATTTCATCAAGACTGCAGCATACAAGGAGAAGGATTTTTTCCCATTGCCGTTCTCCCAACCTGAATGGTGGGGGGGGGGCATGTGTACTGATAGGCTACATGGATTCTACAGTGGGGTAAACAGAATTCCCCAGGGCCATTTGGACTCAGGAAAATGGTATGGAGGGGGGAGGCTGAAGTTCCTTCTCCTTGCATACTGTAGTCCCAATCTTACTCAGGCCCTGCACACCTGAGAACTGTGTTTCCGATAGGGGACTTTTAAGTTCATGTCTGAGTAACAGCCCTTGTGTTGGATATGGCCCCAATCCGAGGACTGTGTATGGTGTAGTCAGATCCTTATAAGGATGGTGAACATTTGAATGAATATACAAAACTACCTTATATGGACTATTAGTCCATCTAATTCTATATTTTGGAAAAACTCATGGGATGTTTTATTATCTCAGTATCTCCAATATATCATGTTGTCTGGAGCAAAAAAAACCCCCAACAACAACCCAAATGCAAAATCAGTTGATTTTCTAGGGTTTTGGGTTTTTTTACAGGTGAGTACTCATGTCAGTCTGCAGTAGAAGAACAAAATCTGAGCTCAGGATCACTTTGCAGACCTACAAAAGTTTCCAGGTATCAGTTTATGTGAGGCAAAATTTACTTTGTCAGATACAAATAGAAATGAAGATCCATCAGTCCTTATATCTAGGTCAAAATTCCTTGATACACCCTGCCCACCTTCTGACTTGGATATAAGGGCTGCTAGATATTCATTCTTGCATCTGGCGAAGTGATCTTTGATTCATGAAAGCTTATACTCTGGAAAACGTTTTTGTTCCAGTAAAAACGCTGTAAGTAGTAAGTGGCTGTACTCTGGAAACATTATTTACTTCTTTGTATGCCTTTTGCCTCAAAAAGTAACAAAAGTGGTACTGGGAAAGAATTTTGTAACTAGGTAGCAGAAAAACAAATATTGCCTGCGGTCACACACACTAAATAATCCACTTTCCATCCACTTTTCAAGTGGATTTTACTTGTGAACTGGCAAAATCCAATTGGAAAGTGGTTTGAAAGTGGATTATTTTAGTGTGTGTGACCACAGCCTTAGAGTCCAGTGACACCTTTAAGACCAACAAGATTCAACGTATGGGATTCCGTGTGCATGCACACTTTTTCAAATCCATTTGATCTAAGGAGACTAACTGGCAGGAGTCCGTAGACAGACAACCTACAGCACAATCCCATCCTGTTTGCTTACATTTGAACTCAGGGTGGCTTAGACCCTAGTACCCATATACAGGATAACATTTTTATGGTTCAGCTAAATTGGCTGCAGTACAGTGGAGTTTACACTGCTGTAGCTAGAGCTGGTATTCTATGCCTCCTCCAAGTAAACTCACACTACTGTAGGTAGAGCTGGTATTCTATGCCTCCTCCAAGACTGCTTTCCGTAATAAATTAGCAGCTACACTATGAAAGCTAATATTTTCCTTGAATTTAATTGCTTTGAAGCAACACAAGAGATCCTGAATCTATACAATCTCTTCCGTTTCAGCTCTTAGGTGAGAGGTACTAGAGCTCAGTGACAGAGTGTGGGTGCAGAAGATAGAAATGCCCGTTTGGCATGTAGAGAGGTGCAAGATTACAAAGGGGGTTTAAATGTGACTACCTGAATCTTTAATTGGATGCGTCTACAGAATTTAGATAAGGGAAAGCTTTGGGAGGTGAAATGGAACACACTTGTCTCTGCTTCTGGTTAAGTGCTAGAGTGTGAAATTAGGAGGGTGCGGAAGTGCCTGTGCAGATTTGCCTTTAATAATTGTAAAGCCTGCAATCACTTAATGGAGACCAGGGTGAAATGGAGGTGGAGGATTGGAAGGAGCTGGCAGTTTGCCAGATTACTTGACTGAGATGGGCTGGTTCTAAAAATATTGTCAGAATGTTAAGCATGGAGTTATGGGCATGAATGAACAGAGAGCTTAGAGGTCACCCACTGTGTTGTATAATCATATTTGATTTACTGGTATGAATCCCATAGTGGCAACTCCTGAGAAAGGGCAGCTCCCTTAACATTTTTTTTCCACCCAGAGGTAAAGTTTGCTTCATGTATACTTGTTCTGTTGCCTACAGGATATCATAAATGTCTGTTTATTGACGTAGCTTGGAGACTTTCATAATATTGCTAAGTGAATTCTAATTAAAATTCTTGTTCTCTTTAGGGCCATCTTTTTTCTTTCCAAATGGGACAAGCTGTTTTTCAGACTATGGGACTAAGAATCCACTTTGTTGTTGACCCTCAGGGTTGGTTCTGTATGGGCCTGATTATCTTTGTCTGGCTTTTCAACACATTCTTCATTCCAGAAATTATCCTCTTTCCACACTATGAAGAGGGACATTTATCAGCAGTGGCAATATTGTGTAAGTCATGCTTAACACAATTTCCTTTGTTCTGATCTGGGCTTGTGCTAGGGAAGCCCACATAAAAGTCTTTTAAATGGTTGCCTGGTTTGCTTTTAACAGAATTTCTGATTAATGAACAGAGTCAAATATACATACACACTTGTGATGTCTATATTTTAATGAGTGTGCCTTTTTGAAGATGCTGAAGATACGAAAAGGGCCTCTTTTTAAACAGCAGCTGCCAGACATTGCTAGAAAGGAAATTCACAGCCAATGTTTTCATCAAAGTTTTATAAACAAAACCTTAATGATTATAACGGTGTGCAGGTAGTCTAATTTGACACAAATTGAAATTTCCACAGCACCATATTGGGTATCAACCTTGTGGCCTGATTATATTCTCAAGACAGGGACCATAGGCAGCCATGTGACAGACAGTTCAGAGGCATAAATAGGGAAGGGTCCTGGTGGGAGATGGGGTGGTCTAGTATGGGTGGAGCAATAAGGAGATGGGAGAGAAGACAAGGCAATAGGGATGGGTAATCAGGGCCATCAAGAGATCTGGGACTTTAAAACTGAGGCCTAGAAGCTGACACAGAGTGTGAGAACTTAAGTAGGAGAGAATGAAGCACATTTTTGAAAGGGTAAAAGACCTCATTCAAATCCTCTGCCTTTTCCTTTTTCATTTATTTGTGGTGCCTACTCATAATCACTGTTTCTGCATTCTGCTGCTACTTCTGCATCAGTTAAAAAAAAAGTTTCTCACAGCGTGATACCAGTTATTCAGGTTTATCTAAGTGGTGATGCCAGTGAAGGCAGTGGACAAAGTTGTGTTGCCTTCAGTCTGAAGTCTTGGTTGTGCAAAATGTAAATTGGACTATGGTTTTGGATATGTGTTGGAAAGCAAGTTCCAGATCCAGTCCTGGGCTCTCTCCAGTTAGAGGATCTCAGTTAGCAGGACTGGAAATTACCTCAGCCAGTCAGAGTAGATAATACTGAATATTTGTAACCATGGTCAGATTCAATATAAGACAGCCTGATGATCGTGCCGGTAGCGTAGCCAAACAGAGCACTGGCATTATTATCAAGACAGCGGGCACATTCTCTCCCCTGCCTCGTGAACTCTTTTTTTGCAGAGGGCTTTTCATGCATAGTCTGCCATTGAAAATGTTGGGTGGAAAAACATTAATTCAGCTTGCCTCTCTGGTTCAGCTCGATGCTTCTGATATTGCTGTTATTGCAAAAGTATTCAGGGGTTGATACAGAAGAAGACAAATCAGAAAAAAAATAATCCTATATATGTCCAGAAATAATGATCTACGTATTTCCAGAGAGAAGATAACCAGCATACAAAAAAGATTTTAACTACAGATCTATATAAATAAACTCGTGTGGGGGAGAGTTAGCAATCTTTTGAAAGTTAATGAAGGGTTACTAGTCTCTGAAGTAGGTGAAACCAGTTATCTCTCACAGTGGTAGAGGAATATAAAAGGGGCTTGAGAAAATGAGCAGTAAGCTCTGGCTTTGTCAAATTCAGTGCAAAATTCAGTGCCACACGTAAGGGGAAAAGATGGTGAGGTACTGCAAATAATGTAAATAAGAAAATTATGTCCAATTTAAAATTTAGGTTGGCATCAGGTCTTCCAATTCACGGTAGGTTTGTTATGTTGTCTTAGGTACTCTGCAGTGTTTGCCTTATATCATTGGTATGTAAAATGGTGATTCTGAATTTGGTGATATTTTAAAATATGCTGCACTTAATTTTTATTTACGTATTTATTTGATTTTTACCCCACCCTCCCCGCCAAGGCAGGCTCAGGACAGCTTACATAACATAGCAATAAATAAAACAACAATATAAATATCAATATAAAACATACAACATAGTTATTAAAAACAATAACGCACAGGAACACGGTATAGCTGTGGTAAAGTGCATATCCTCCAAAGGCATCTTGAGAGGTATGAATAATCTTGCAAACAAAATCAGGCATGATGAGATCATTTTTAAATCACTACCATGTTGTCTGTCAATATTTACTTAATAGTCTTGGTAATTCCCTACATCTCATTTGAATGCATTCAGTGTCATTAGTGTGGGCTGGTCTTGGGCCAGGATAACACACCTGAAATACGAAGACTGAGTAGCAGGGCTATTTTTGGGCAGGAACGCACAGGAACAGAGTTCCGGCTGGCTTCAGAGTTGGCCACGCCCACTACAACCAAAACCTCTCTGTGCGTGGCTACAGAGGGAAGGCCTGGAGAGCGACCCCCCCCCCCGGCGATTAAATGCCTCCCTGTGCCTTCCCCGGCCTGCTTAAACTGCCTTCCCTTCATGGGGGGGATTGCCTGGGCAAGCCAAGGGAAGGCATGGGGGTGTGGCCTAATACGCTAATGAGTTACACCAGGGGTGTGGTCTAATATGCTAATGAGTTTCAGCTGTTGGGTGTGGCCTATTATGCTAATGAGTTCCTGCTGGGCTTTTTCTACAAAAAAAGCCCTGCTGAGTAGTGTGACTCTGTTGTAGGCTGCAGTACACATGTAGCCCCTTAATATCTTGGTGTGGCTAAGTTTGGAGGTCACTGACTTGGCAGAGCACAGGCAGATGTAGTATGGAAGACTGAACACTGTGCCCACCAGTATCACTTGTGACATCTGTGCTTTATTCCATTATTCCAGTTTGCATTGTATGAAGACTTTTAATTATTATTACTTTATTTTTTTAAATGTCTGCCTCACACTTTTAAGCTAAAATTAGCTTACAAGACACAGCATAATGGCTTGGGTCCATTGTGGGGGCAGTCCTCTGCTACACAGCATGTTTCTTTGGCACTAGGTACTGTTCAGCTCATTGAAGGCATTGGTCTTGATTGAGTGGAAGTGCTTGTGCTACAGGAATGCTTTTTGTAGTAGAGGACCACTCTGGCAATGTGAAAGGCCGCAGTGTAAGTGAATGCATTATATATAATTAAAACATCAGCGCGTATTATAGATCAAGCAACAACAACAATAAAAAGCAAATTCATGATCCCTGAGTAAATAATCTGGCGCCAAAACTCAATATCAAATGAAAAGATTAGAGGAGAGCATTCCATAATTGTGTTTCCACAACTGAAAAGTCCTTTCCACTTATTATTACTTTTTAAAGAGGTGTTTTGCAGTAGCTCCACTTCTAGCTTGTGCATAGGTCCTAGAAGGTGGTTCCGGAAGACTACTGTCTCACCCCTTGACCTTTGGCCTGTGCTATGCCACATGGCTCATCTTGTCTCCTGTGCTTTTCAACATCTACATGAAAATGCTGAAAGGGGTTATTTGGAGTACAGTGTCACTGGTATGCTGATGAGTTACACAACTCAGACCCTTCCATATATCTAAATCCAGAGAAGCAAGAAACCTCTAAACCAGTGTCTTCAAGCTGTGCGGGGCCGGATGTTGGTGAACACACTGAACTTTATTCCTGACAACACAGAGATGCTGTTGGTTGGGGGGTAAAATTTAACCAGGCAGAGTTATACTTCCCTTGAAGAAACAGGTTAGTAGTTTGGGGGGGTTCTCTTGGATCCTGTTCTAGTACTTGAGAAACAGGTAGCTAGGAGTGTTTTTTCCAAGTGTAGGCTTGGTAATATTCGGTTTAGACTAATATATAAAAGCCGAATGGTGGTGGCACTTCTCTAGAACATTCCACACGCTCCAGAAATGGTTGGCACCCTGTTGTGTCACTCAGAATCTGTCCCTATCCACTGGCTGCATTGCTTGAGTCTCGCCTCCAACATTCTAAACAGTTTGCTGTTCCTCTCCCTCCCCTAGCCAGTCAGAACACAGAGGTTATTTGCATATGCAGCCTCATTGGCCTTTGCCTCGGAACACAGAGGTCATTTGCATATGCGATTTGATTGGCTTTTGCCTCTAACATTCTAAACAGTTTGCTGTTCTGAGATAAAATGTGTCCAATCTTCATGTGAGGGGTGGAGATCACTCAGAATTACAACTGCTTTCCAGGTGCCAGAGATCAGTTCCCCTGGAGAAAATGGTGGGCTCTGTATCCTTATATGCTGCTGAGGTGGCCCCCGTATGACAGCCAATGTGACGTAGCAGTCAGGGCTTCAGAGCATGGGAGAAGCTGCAGGTGTCTGGGGGGTGGAAAGCTGAAGAGTGAGGGGGATATAAAGGTAGGTTGATGATTGGCTGGGAAGGAGATACGGTTGCCAACTCAGGTGGGAAATTCCTGGAGATGTGAGGGATGGAGCATAGAGAGGGTAAGGTTTCAGGAGACGTGGGACCTCCGAGAGGTACAAAGCCATAGACTCCACCCTCCAAACCAACCATTCCCTTCTGGGGAACCATCGTTGCCAATCTCCAGGTGAGGGCTGGAGATCACTCAAAATTACAACTGTTCTTTAGGTAGCAGAGATCAGTTCCTCTGGAGAAAATGGTGGACTCAGTGTCATTATACCCTGCTGAGGTCACCACAGCAAACTGACACTGTCCAAGGCCGGGGCACACGCCCAGAGCCTCTTTCTAGAGATCGTTGTATTTATTTCCACAACGGGCCTTTTCCCTAGTATAATAGAATCTGCATGAGGTGGTTTTGAAAATGGTTCAGAGGCTTCAGCTGGTGCAAAATCTGAGAGCCAGACTGTAAACTAAGGCTAATTATGGGGATCATATAACCCCCCTTTTTTGACAGTGGCTTCTAGTTTGTCCTCAGGCCCAGTTCAAAGTACTGATGTTCTCTTTTAAAGCTTTACATAGCCTTGGATCAGGGTAACTGGAAGGATCTTTATTCACATAAACATGTCTGTGGATGAAGATCTTCTGGCACTGCGCCAGAAGTGCAGTTTAATGGAGATGCGCAGTTTAATGGAGATGGTGAGAAGGGGCTTTTCAAATATGACCTCCAAGGTCTGGATTGGAATTCTACATCCCAGTGAACCCAGTGTTTTATTTTATTTTAATTTTATTGCTAGAGATCTTGTTTGTTTGGCGTTTCATGATTTTTAATTATGGCTTTTATCTGTTTAATTATACTACTAATTTGTGGGTTGATAATTCATTTTAATGATTATGCTAATATTAATAATATTGTTATGGAGTACACTTTAATTATGCTTTAAATTCTGTCCTAAGCCACCTTGAATGTTCAAATAGTAGAATGATGGCACACAAATGTAGTAGATAATAATCCCAGAGAAGTCTATTATAGACAGATTTCTTAATGGAAATGTTATCTGTTTTACAGGTTACTACATACTTGCATTGTTCTGTATTGTTTCACTACTGAGAGCCTCAGTAGCTGATCCAGGGAGATTACCTGAAAGCCCAAAGATACCAATTACAGGTACAGCATTGACTGACATTATTCAGTTTTTTAAAGAGTGTAGTTTCTGAAAATCTAGACCTGTTTCTGTGTTGCATATGACAGAGCCACATTGTTTGCCCTAGCTGATGATATATACTGGGAAAGAGATAGAGTTTGATCCTTTTGATTCT
>NW_015175362.1:817331-865792 GCF_001447785.1 Gekko japonicus | reverse complement strand
TCTGTGACCCTCATGAGGGTCCCAAGACATCCCTTGAAGACCATTGGGTTAGGGAGCACCTCCTTCCATACATACTCCCATTAGTTAGTGGATCACTAGGGGATGTGTTCTTGTGGATACAACCAGCCTCTAAAATGAAGCTATCTGTCCCCAAAATAAGACCTTTATTTGTTTCAGAGAAGCTTGTCATGTGTATTCCCTTGAAATCCTTTTGCATCTACCACAGACTGTTGATTTTAGAATTAAGTATTTTGAGTTGAACTGTTCTGTACTTTTAAAATATGTTTACATTATCTGTTGTGAAGTACTTTGAGTATTTTGTGGTGGAAAAGTAATCTGTAATAAATATCAATAAAATAAAACAAAAATATAGCTATAATCTTTTAATTAAGTCATATTCATGCAGATGTACAAACATTCAGTTACGTGAAGTTAACTGAAGTGAAGAGAATCATGTCTGCCATTTTTTGTACTTTTTGAAGGAAAATCTTGAAGATAGTCAAAATACAATTTCCTTGTGTGTTTTGAATGACTTTGCCATTGACTGTAGCTACTTCGTGCTTTGTACAGGGACAGATTAAAATAATTCAAACTTAGTTTTAAAAACTTGCACTTTGGAAAAGTTGTTACTTCTAATTTCTGTGCCCATGTATTTGGATTCATTTTGTTAAAACTAAGAGCTTCAGGTAGTTAGTTTTACAAACTTCTTTGCAGAATAAAGCTAAATATACTTAATTGATAGATACTATTTTGGTGTCTTATACTAATGTAGATCGAATTTGATTGCAGATGGTTGCATCTGTTGGTACTATGCACATTGGTATGGTCAGATGCGTTTGCTGTCTATTTTAAATCACATTGGAAAACTTGCTTTAAGTGTTTCTGAGCCTTCTGTTAATGGTAACTCTCTTATTAAAGAGTAACACCTTTGTGACATTGGCTTTATGGGAACAGATTGAAAATCAGTTTCCATCTGGCATTATTACTAGTTTAATGATCTTGAATATTGGGTTTCCATACTGTCAGTGTGCAAATGATGCCATTTTTCAGCAATATGAGAAACATGGCAGATCCCAGCAGGAGGTTTAAAATTAATTCTATACAGGCAAATTCAAAACTATATTTTAGGCTTTATAATGTATATAATTGTTCTACAAAATAAATTATATATGACTTGTTTACTCTGAGAAGCATTGTGTCATGTTAAGGTCCATCTTTCCTGCTTTCAGAGCAGGTCAGCCTGTTCTTAACTGTTAGTTTTGACATCCTCAAATAAGAAAATAAAATTATGGCATATCTTCCCAGAGATCAATCTTATGTTTTGTAAATTTATATTTTCTGTATCTTCGGGAAAAAAACCCACACCTAACAATTCAGAGAGAGTTTGGTACACCTTACAAAAAAATCAAGAGATTATTTGTATTGCAATAAATGCATTAGTTGGATCAAGCTTTGTGGCCCAGATTATCAGCATTCCTCTGAAAAGAGATCACTGGTGTGAAGTGGTCTATGATAAGTTAGGCTTGTTTAATACCATTGCTTAATAGTAATCAAGAATATATCTTCATAATCTAGCTATAAACATATTGAAGGTCCAAATATAAAAAGTGGTATAAGCTTTTCCCCAGTAGAAGCCTTAAATTCATCAACCTTGTCTCTGTGCATTTCCATGTGGGAACTGTGTATGTGCTAGTGAGCTGAAGTTCCCATAGGTTATTAGAGTGCAAGTCCTCTCTCCTCAGTGGTGTTTCCCATCTCTGGGTCTCTTGAGGTGGAAGGGCACACCTGTCTCCCACAGTTCTCTCTTTGCTGCTGCAATGGAAGGAAGTTTCAGAGCCTGTACCTTTAAGAGAGAAGAACATTCTTCCACCATCTAAAAACAATCCAGTCTACACACCCTGAAATATGTAAACAAATAAATAGTCAGTAAGCAGCAATGCAGAATATTTTGGCCGTTTACATATGATTCTGCAGCCTTTCTATTTTGTATGCCAAAGATTTCTATGAAACTAAAATTTTAAACTAATCTGGTCAAATAAAATATACAGTTCTATCTAGTATGTCTACTGTCAACAAGGACTAAAGGACTAACATGTTGTACTAAATTGCACAGTATGGTATTAATTGTTTTGACTGTTTGCTTGGGGGACATCTTGATAGATTCTTTTTATTCATGTAGGAAAGCAATGGCAGTTCTGCAGATATATTATTAATGTCATTTGCATCTCCTCTTTTTAGAAAGAGAGTTTTGGGAGTTATGTAATAAATGTAATATGATGAGACCAAAACGTTCCCATCACTGCAGCCGTTGTGGACACTGTGTTCGGAGAATGGATCATCATTGTCCGTGGTAAGATGAACTTTCCACATTACATCTTCTCTTGGTACACTGCTTTCTAAATTAATCACTGTCTGGCTCATGATGCTTTCCTAGAATTTACCTAGCAGATTTATTCCAATAAGATCAGGAACTAAATTTGTCATTTTAGGTTTTTAGATTTTATATCTGGTTTTCAATATTGATCTGTATATAAGAGTACAGTTTGCTCAACTCTAGACGTATGCTTATAAGTGCTGATATGTTTTCTTTATTTTAGGAGAGCAGCCTTCTCCCTTGAATCTAGTAGGGATGGGCATGAATGGGAAAATGGAGATTTATGGTAGTTAGTAGTTCGTGGTGTCTCACGAACCATGGTTTGCGAACCTCCACAAACTTTTCCATTTACCGAACTGGTTCGGGTTCTTGAGGTTCATGCAGCTTCTAATTGTGTGTGTGTGGGAGCTAAAGGGATCGCTGAACTGGCTTGTATCTAATAGATGCAAGCCAGTTCAGTAATGACTTTTGCTACCCCTGCTGAAGCTCTGACAGCTCTTGCATGACTTGCAAGCAAACTTACATGCCTTCTGAGCTCAGTGGTGAGTTGCACTGCCATTGCAGCATGACTTTAAAGGGTTCCCAATGCCTTTGGCTCCCCCCCCCCCTGTGGAAGCCATGGTGACTCTTGCCTTCTGAGCTCACTTGTGTTGTGCCACAGCGGTGGCACAACTCACAAGCAAACACAGAAGTCATTTATTAAGTGCCTTCTGAGCTCACTCATGTCATGCAATGGTGGTAGCATGACTCACCAATGAACTCAGAAGGCATTTTAATGCCTTCTGAGCTCACTGGCACGTCATGCCACGGTGACAGTGCGGCTTTAAAGGGTTCCCAACCATTGCCTTTGGCGACAGCATGTCTGGCTGTGAACTGTCTTACGAACTGAACAAATCGCCACAAAAACTATGTTGCTTCCCAGGTGCTTCACGAACAGTGTGATTACATGAATCAAGGTTTGCGATCGCTTGAATTGGCCTGGTTCAACATGAAATTCAGTTTGTAATTTGGTTCATACCCATCCCTAGAATCTGTAGGCTGAAAAATATATATTGATTTTGATTTAAAAAGAGAAACTTAATATGTACAGAATCATCTCCCTCTTTTGTAGCAAGAAATCATGTTAGATGGAGAACTGTAGGAAGTGATTTATAAGCTTCAATATTTGCCATTATCTATATGTACAAGAGAAAGCATTCCTCCATTTACAAATGGGCAAGGGATTATTTTGGGTAACTATACTATCTAAAGTCTTTACCATTGGCTTGGTTTATAGCTCATGTGACAGTCTAGAAACCAGTGGTGCTATTGCATGTGTTTATACTGTTTTCTGCAGGATTAATAACTGTGTTGGTGAAGACAATCACTGGCTGTTTTTGCAATTATGCTTCTACACACAGCTCCTCAGTTCCTATACACTTCTACTTGATTTCTGTCACTGCTACTACCTTGAACCACTAAAAAAAATTAATTGGGTAAGAATTTTCTACTTCCAAAGAGAGTGTAAATGCTGATAATTTTACACTGTATAATAATGTACTTTAACATTGATATTTGAAGCACATTTTTTTGTATTTTACCTGTCACTGAATCCTAGTATAGAGGTGTGATTTTTAGGATACCAATGACCTAGTAAAGGAGAAGCTGGTAAATTAGTAAGGGTAAACCCTTTGTTCCTTTAAAAATAATCTTTTACCAAATTGTCATGAAGTTGCTACAAAATCAAGTATATAAGAAAATGTCAAATTCAGTATTATGTCTGCAGTTCAAACATGCATTTGTTAACATTTGCAATGAAAACAGCCCCCTGTGTTTTAAATACATGCATGGTATGCAGTAAACATTATTGGTGTGAGTACACCTTGTTCCCTACAATATACATGTGCGTGTACATTTGTCTCTAACTGTTTATACCTGTTAAGGAATCCCAATTGGGCCTGGGTTTTCAAATAGCTGTGCACGGCTGTCTGAAGACATGCACGTACATGTATATGTTATCATGCTGTGCAAAATGTATAACATGCAGCTGTGCAAAACTGCAGTTTGGCTGTTTGCTGGGAAGGTTCCTGGAACGGAAGTATAAGCAGAACTGTTAGGCAGAGTCTCCCTAAATCAGGACCTATGAGGAGAAATATTCTTGTTTTCTGGCATATTTCTTCTTCTTTGCGTGAATAAAATATACTGGGTGAAGGACAAACAACATGCATCTTTTTAAATAAGTAACCATGAAAGTGATATAGAAAATGCAAGGTTATGATCATATGCAATCATACTACAGTGAAAGCTTTGTTAACTCGCACTCTGTTAATTGGAACACTTGGTTACCTGGCATGCCTGGGACTTGCTGGCCATTCCTTCCAGCCCAGCAGTGATGAGAGGACAGCAGTGCCAAGTGGGTGGTGGCCATGCTGGCAACCCAGCCGGGACCCTCCACCCGCTCACCACTGATGGCTGCTCACTGTTGCTGGGTTGAGCTTGCTTGCCAGCACTGGCAGCGCTGAGCAAAAATGGAGGAGTAGACGGTGGTCATTCTTATTTGAGCTTATTTACAAAGCACAAACCCCCCCCAGTCCTGATGTTCAGAATAACTGATTTAATTTCTCATTCTCACTTTTGAGATTTTAGCAATGTTCTCATCGCGACATCACATCCTGTAGTGGAGACCGGCATACAGTTGTGTGATTGACATTTTAGCAGTCTAAACTAAGAGACTAATGTGTTCACACCAGGGATGGCCAACTATTATTTTTTTTTTTAAAGGCTTAATCAGAGTATTTCAGAATGTTGAAGCTTTGGTAATTCTGAATATGACTATGGGAAACATCAATAGGGATGTGAATTATGACATTCTTTACACATACTGGAGAATGAGGTGATCGAGTACTGAGGCAGTGGAATAGATTGCATCAGACTGCAGGCAGTGGATTCCAGTTTTCAATGACCGCTGTGCTTAAAATCTCTCTGCAAAGAGAGAGCTAGCATATCAAGGAGAATGATTCAGTTCCTTCTCTTTGCATGATTTAGTGGTTTTCTGTTTGCAGAGAATTTTGCATATGGGGAGCATTCTGAAATGTGAATTGCTACCTGCAGTCTGATGTGCTGTCTGTTCTACACCTCTGTATTTATTTAAAATATCTTTTGCTGCCTTTCCTCCCAATTTAGGGTTCCCAATGCAGCAAACAATTATGTACAGAATCATCTCCCTCTTTTGTAGCAAGAAATCATGTTAGATGGAGAACTGTAGGAAGTGATTTATAAGCTTCAATATTTGCCATTATCTATATGTACAAGAGAAAGCATTCCTCCATTTACAAATGGGCAAGGGATTATTTTGGGTAACTATACTATCTAAAGTCTTTACCATTGGCTTGGTTTATAGCTCATGTGACAGTCTAGAAACCAGTGGTGCTATTGCATGTGTTTATACTGTTTTCTGCAGGATTAATAACTGTGTTGGTGAAGACAATCACTGGCTGTTTTTGCAATTATGCTTCTACACACAGCTCCTCAGTTCCTATACACTTCTACTTGATTTCTGTCACTGCTACTACCTTGAACCACTAAAAAAAATTAATTGGGTAAGAATTTTCTACTTCCAAAGAGAGTGTAAATGCTGATAATTTTACACTGTACAATAATGTACTTTAACATTGATATTTGAAGCACATTTTTTGTATTTTACCTGTCACTGAATCCTAGTATAGAGGTGTGATTTTTAGGATACCAATGACCTAGTAAAGGAGAAGCTGGTAAATTAGTAAGGGTAAACCCTTTGTTCCTTTAAAAATAATCTTTTACCAAATTGTCATGAAGTTGCTACAAAATCAAGTATATAAGAAAATGTCAAATTCAGTATTATGTCTGCAGTTCAAACATGCATTTGTTAACATTTGCAATGAAAACAGCCCCCTGTGTTTTAAATACATGCATGGTATGCAGTAAACATTATTGGTGTGAGTACACCTTGTTCCCTACAATATACATGTGCGTGTACATTTGTCTCTAACTGTTTATACCTGTTAAGGAATCCCAATTGGGCCTGGGTTTTCAAATAGCTGTGCACGGCTGTCTGAAGACATGCACGTACATGTATATGTTATCATGCTGTGCAAAATGTATAACATGCAGCTGTGCAAAACTGCAGTTTGGCTGTTTGCTGGGAAGGTTCCTGGAACGGAAGTATAAGCAGAACTGTTAGGCAGAGTCTCCCTAAATCAGGACCTATGAGGAGAAATATTCTTGTTTTCTGGCATATTTCTTCTTCTTTGCGTGAATAAAATATACTGGGTGAAGGACAAACAACATGCATCTTTTTAAATAAGTAACCATGAAAGTGATATAGAAAATGCAAGGTTATGATCATATGCAATCATACTACAGTGAAAGCTTTGTTAACTCGCACTCTGTTAATTGGAACACTTGGTTACCTGGCATGCCTGGGACTTGCTGGCCATTCCTTCCAGCCCAGCAGTGATGAGAGGACAGCAGTGCCAAGTGGGTGGTGGCCACGCTGGCAACCCAGCCGGGACCCTCCACCCGCTCACCACTGATGGCTGCTCACTGTTGCTGGGTTGAGCTTGCTTGCCAGCACTGGCAGCGCTGAGCAAAAATGGAGGAGTAGACGGTGGTCATTCTTATTTGAGCTTATTTACAAAGCACAAACCCCCCCCAGTCCTGATGTTCAGAATAACGGATTTAATTTCTCATTCTCACTTTTGAGATTTCAGCAATGTTCTCATCGCAACATCACATCCTGTAGTGGAGACCGGCATCCTTTGTGTGATTGACATTTTAGCAATCTAAACTAAGAGACTAATGTGTTCATACCAGGGATGGCCAACTTTTTTTTTTTTTTAAAGGCTTAATCAGAGTATTTCAGAATGTTGAAGCTTTGGTAATTCTGAATATGACTATGGGAAACATTAATAGGTATGTGAATTATGACAATTCTTTACACATACTGGAGAATGAGGTGATCGAGTACTGAGGCAGTGGAATAGATTGCATCAGACTGCAGGCAGTGGATTCCAGTTTTCAATGACCGCTGTGCTTAAAATCTCTCTGCAAAGAGAGAGCTAGCATATCAAGGAGAATGATTCAGTTCCTTCTCTTTGCATGATTTAGTGGTTTTCTGTTTGCAGAGAATTTTGCATATGGGGAGCATTCTGAAATGTGAATTGCTACCTGCAGTCTGATGTGCTGTCTGTTCTACACCTCTGTATTTATTTAAAATATCTTTTGCTGCCTTTCCTCCCAATTTAGGGTTCCCAATGCAGCAAACAATCTAAACAAAGTTTACAATACAGATCAAAATATATAAAATATTTAAAACAAAATATATAAACCCATAGACCCAGAAACAGGGAGGAGGATACATGACAGTTAATGTGTGAACATCAAGCAAAACAAAAAGGTCTTTTACTTGCTGAATCAGTGATGGAGGTAGACAGATGACTTGCCCTGGAGAGGGAATTGTAGAGTTTTGGTGCCATATCTGAGAAGGCCCTTTCTTGAGTTGCCACCTATCTAGTCTCAGGTGGTGGGATCACCGAAGATGACCAGAGTGGTCAGGTAAGTTCATATGGAGTAGCAGTATAATCAGGCTTGGTTAATTAGTTTTTATTATATTTATTGGCCACTTTTCTCCCTAGCAGCTTATAACAGATGCAGTCTGCAATAAAGAAATACAATTTAAATATACAGCAAAAACTATGGAGTAAGCTGTAACTTGGGGCTGCGTCAGAAGCCAACAGACCCAGTTGCCCCCTTTGGCTCTTTCCATTTGTTCTACACCTCCTGGTCCTGGCCACACCCAAGATATGTACCTGAGACAGCAGGAGCAAACAGAAGCATAGATAAGATGTTGCAACTGGCATCAGTTTTCCTCTCAACCTCTCCTCCCTCAGGATTGTTTCTTAGTTTCTTGGAATAAAGGTTATATTAAAATGTATTTTTCAAAGAGGTTACATATAGAATATTTCTTCATAAAAGATTCATGTGGGAACTTGATAACTTCTTTGATCCACAGTGTTCTTGATACACAAGAATAAACAATTGTGTAATTATTTTTATCTAAATGTCTAAATGATTCATCCAGACACTACATTTGGATGATTGCTTTGAGACAGAAGCATGTGATGCTGGATTTTATTTGCTTATATGTTGATTAAAGGGCCCAGATGATGAATTTGGATTTTATTTTATTTTTTTGGTAAAGCACTTGCCTCAGAAAATTAGGGCTTTGGCATTCAGTGTTGTTTACATTTTGCTAATGATTTGATTCAGATGATTTGATAGTCACATTCTTTAAAAAAATTCATCTGCAGAATTGGTAGTAGGCTGAGAAAAGAAAAAAAATTAATTTAATTTGCTTGGGAATTCAGCCAGATTTGAAGCTTCAGAGATGACATCAGAGAACCATTTGGTTGATTTCTGACTGTGTTGCTAAGGATTTGATATCCCATAAGTGTGTGTCACACAATCACTCATTCTGTCCTTTGGCACTAAAGGACAGAAACAGAAAATAAAATCCGTTTAATCTTTAGGCAGAAATTATGTGCTGTAGAAACTCAGGACTGAAGTTCAATTCATTTTAGATTTCACACCTTTGCTGTTTTCTTAAGGAATGGAAACATTCTTTTGTGGTTTTTTTGTTTTCAAATGCCTTGATCCTAAACGTTTGCATTGGGGTTTCTGCTTGCAGTGCCAGGCTAAATTCCCTGTGGAGCTAAAAACACCATGAGAAGATGTGCAGGTGAAACTGCCATTATAGCTCCATGTGTTTGCTTGCTGCCATTGTGGCTTGTGTTTCTCAGACTTTGAAACAAAAATGAACAAACACTGACTTTACCTTGATATATGGAAAGGTTTTGTATATCCATTTTAGAATGTTTGTTTGTAGCAAATATAAACATATACCACAGCTAGACTGGGATTGTCTCCACATTTAATATGGTCTAATACAAAGGTGTGATTTTAAAAAATCTAGTGTAAGTTAAAAATTAATGTTAAAAATTTGCCTTGATTTTTTTTAAAAACCCATGTCCCTTTCTCTATATTAGATTATATTGGTAACTGGTCTGTTATAAAGACTCCTGCTATGTTTTTTGGAAACTAAGAAATAAGATTCTGTTTTACTGAAATGAGTAATTACTTGAAAGCCCCCCAGGAATAGTCGCACAGATGCCTTTTAAAAGCTAAATATTAAAAAGCCATGATCTTGAGCTGTATAATTCCCTTGTATGTTTGGTTGTAGATACTGTGTCTGTTTGTCCAGTAGGAGGAGCAGTATTACTTTGAGAGTTCCCTAGAAACTGAGTAAAGCCATTAAGATGCTGTAAATTTTATTTGCTTGCCACCACCAGAAGGCATCACATATTTTATATCCATCAACTATCATTTTGCACAAGGAATTCTATATATTCTGGCAAGCTTGAAAACTCAGTGTGTATTTATGCTTGGCCAACACACAGAGAGGCTGAGCATGAAATCTCTTTCCACCTATTTTTGTATCACTTTAGCTGGTACATCAGTTAACATAAGAACATGTGAAGCTTCCTGTCAGACCTTTGGTCCCTTAGCCCATTGCTGTCTACTCTGGCTGGCAGCAGCTTTCTAGATAGAGGTCTATCATTACTTGGGTGGCAATACTTATGCAAACTCAGGTTTTGCCAGTACTGTTACCCACAATGTTCTTGGTGTAGGTCCAGCAGGTCAACTGGATGTTAAATTGTTCAATGACAGCAACATAGAATGCCTCAGCCTCACTTCAGTTAATGCCTGAAAAATAGGTTGTTTTGATTAGGGTGGTAAAGTGCTAAGTTCAAATTCAAAGTATTATAAACAGTACTATAAACAGTACTATAAACAACCCAGATTTTCTTTAAAGTTTTTAGGAGGCAGTGAGAGAGTTGCTTAACGTCTGATTGTTTGATCATTTAAAAGTACAATACTTCAGCATACGATAGTTCCTTGATTTAAATTCACTGGCAGGCCTAGTCTAAAGCTCCATGGATTATTCAAAATCAGTCCCAGAAAACTGAGTGGAATAAAAGGACTACCAGTGTTGAGACCATGTGATAGACATGTAGGTGCCGGTGCTTATCCTCTCTTGGGACTATATCTGGGAAGTCGGTGATACTGCTTTTAGTTAGGAAATCATAGGGACAGGTTTCATTCATTCTTATCCTTGTTTAAATGGGCTGCTGAATCATTGACAAACATGAAGAATATTACTCCAACTTTGGTGATGGGTGAAAATGAGGATATAGTTTTAGAGTTCAGGCTTAAGGGTAAATCTCACATTGCATGAGAGATGGAACAAATAGTTGAGTAGGAGTGCATACTATGGATCTTGCTGTTTATTTATGAAGATCTGCAGCTCTTAGCCTTAATTTGCCTATGTGAAGTAGTATACCTGATCTCATGCAAGTTTATCAAGCCTTCAGTTTGCTTCTCAATTTCACTTCAAAGGCCAGTTGTATGGGGGAGGGCATAAAATTTCACCAGGTGGCTATCAGGATCTGGGCCATTCAGTGGAAGGAGGCTGAAGGGAGAGAAAGGAGTATTCAAGACATAACAACACATATTGCTCCTTGTCAGTAGTGTCTGATAAAATGTGTCCTTATCCTGAGTGTTTCCTTACTCTGTAGCATTAGCTGCTTCTGGCAAAGGGCAGGAAAATACTTAGCATAATGACACCAGTACACAAAGTAATTCCAACTAGATATTAATGAATTGGGATGGGAAAACAACTGAGGCCCTGGTCACACAGGCCGGATTATGGCGGGGGGGGAGGTGTGGCTAATTGCCCCGGTGCAGTTTGATACACGATTACGCGATCAGACGTGCCGGCGGCACACCACGGGTCCTTCTCTCGGCGCCGGCGGGTAAACAAGGGACCGGAGGGGAATGCCGTGCGCCGGCACGATCACACCACAGATGTCTGGAGGCAGCCCGTGGCAAACGTTTACTAGTACCTTGGAGGTACTAGGTTTTTAAGGCGCATTGTTGGCGGTAAGCCACGGGTGCGCTCCACTACCCAGATGTTGGGGTGTGATCGCGCCCAGATAATCCGCCCACCATCCATGCCTCTCCCGTGGCAACTTTGCCGTGTGACCGGGGCCTGAGGTTGTTTTTTTGTGGGGAGATCAAATGCTTTTTCTTTTTTGTAATATCTTGATCTCAGAGCATATGGTCCATCTTGAATCTAATACCTTTATCTGGGCTGTACAACTTCAGATTACCGATTGGTCTTCATCTAGTGAAAAGTTCATCCAAGCAAAAGTTCTCTCTGTATAGAAAAGTCAAACAAAGGACACTAGCATAGTACACAAGACATGTCAGTAAGAACTAGGCTTATTTGAAAATCATCCTTCACAATCTAGAGACTGTAATTCTGGAGAAATAACCATGAAGACTGTTGCCATAAAAATAAACAGGAGTCTTAGGGTGCCTTAAAGACTAACTAAATTCAATTTCAGCATAAACCTTCTTGAGTTAGACCTCACTTCATCAAGTGCATATATTGTATAAAGTTAAATGTGGTCCCTTTCATGAAATAACTAGAAGACTGTACATATTTAGAGGTGTTACATAGAAATAAAAAGGTATCTGCCAATATATATATATAAATCTCGCTTTAATTGGCATTCCAATGGCTAAACTGTCTACTATAATTGTTCTTGCCTTTTTAGAGAGCTTTTCTGCATTTTTAAAAATAGATATATATATGTTTTTCTGTTTCCTTTTGTTTATAGGAACTCTTTATATTTAGACATGAACTTGCTCTAATAAGAATATCTACCTTCATGGGTTTAATAATGCTAGTTGGAATTAGTGGACTCTTCTATACTCAGTTAATCGGTGTGTTCAATGTGAGTATTTTACTCCTTGCTTTGAATTAACCTTTTCATGCATGATTATGTCATTGTTTAAAAAGTACAAATTACTGTGTAATTTTTTTTGGGGGGGGGGTTAGACCATTCTCTGCCAAGCACAGATTGAAAGAAAAAACTAAAAGTGGAAGGAGAGGAAAGGGGAAGCCAGAGAAGTACGCTCACTTTACATAGAACTGGTACATGGGTGGCCAAACTCACTTAATGTAAGAGCCACACAGAATAAATGTCAGCTGTTTGAGAGCTGCAAGACATGAACAAATATTACAGATATTTTTATTGAAAAATATGCCAATTTGCTTTTTATTAACATTAAATGAGTGCCAAAATTAAAGCCAAAGAGGTAAAAACAGATATTGATAATTATATTCATTTGTCCAATGATATTTATCTAAAAGAGAGAGAGAGGTGGAAAGAAAGAATGAAAGAGATGGAAAGAGAGAGAGAAACAAAGAAGGCAAATAGATTGGGGAGGGAGGGAGGAAGGAAGAAAGAAAGGAAGGGAGAAAGAGAAAAAGACAAAGAAAGGTGGGAAGAAAGCAAACAGATGGAGAAGGGAGGGAGGAAGGGAGAAAGAAAAAGACAAAGAAATGTGGGAAGAAAGCAAATAGATGGGGGAGGGAGGGGGAGGAAGGAAGAGAGAGAAAGGTGAAAAGAAATAAAAGTGGAAAGAAAGGAGAGAGAGAAAGAGAGAAACAACAAAGAAAGCAAACAGAGGGAGGAAGAGAGAGAGATAGAAACAAAGCAAATAGATGAGGGAGGGGGAGGAAGGGAGGGGAAAAGAGAAAAAGAAAGAGAGATGTGGAAAGAAAGAAAATAAATGGGGAGGGAGGGAGAGGTGGAAAGAAAGCAACTTTAACTTTAAATGTGTTCTTTAAACCCCCCCCCACACATCCCCACGCCAACCGACTTGGCTTGGAGAAGGAATGTAAAGAGACAAATGCCTTTTCCGAGCCAAGCCAGTCGGCCAGTGTGGCAGAGTGATGGGGCTTGGGTGGGGGGAGAAAGAGAGAGAGAAAGAAAGAAAGTGGAAACAAAGCAAATAGATGGGGGGAGGGAGGAAGAGGTGGAAAGAGTACAACTTGGGTCCTCCAAGCCCCCTCCCCCACGCTGTCTGACTTGGCTTAGAGAAGGGATTTAAGGAGACAAATGCCTTCTCCAAGCTGACCAGTGGGGGGAGGTGCTTTGAGAATACATTGTTGTTTTCTTTTTCTGCTCTCCCCACCTGAAGCCCACCCAGGGAGGGGAACACTGGCTGGGGAAGGGAAGACCGATCGGGGAGGCATGGCTCCCCTCTGCTTCCCCAGCTGCCCTGTTGGGAGCTGCACAGTATGTGTGAAAGAGCTGCATGAGGCTTCCAAGCCACAGTTTGGCCACCCTTGAACTAGTATAACATCAGAAGTGCATGATTTTTATGTTATTTTTAGTTTATATAGAAGAGAGATTGGGAGAACTGTATATATGCAAAAAAGTATAAGATAGAGGCAGCACAATGAGAAGGGGAACCTTTGGATGGGGTAAGGAAAGGAATGAAGGTGGGAGGTGGAGGAGGATGAAAATGATGAATGGAATCGTGAACAGCAATGCAGATAAGATGTGACTGGAAGCTTTTCAAGTAAAATATATACAAGTAAGAGTGGAAAATCTGGAGCAAATGAAGATCCATACAATGGCAAAACCTTATCATAATAAGTGGGTTACATTAAACAAGTAGCAGTATTTTGAACAAAAGCAAAGGAAAACGGTAAGAAAGGAAAACCAAGAATATTACAAATATCAAATCAAAATGGCATAAAATGAGGTCCTGGGAGAGTGTCTTGGTAGGAAAACAGGAAAACTGATCTTTATTTTAGCTAATGACTAAAGGGGGGCAAAGGTGGTATTGAGGTTATGTGGAGTGGAAAATCTGGAGCAAATGAAGAGCCATACAATGGCAAAACCTTATCATAATACATCATGATACATTACATTAAACAAGCAGCAGTATTTTGAAGAAAACCAAAGGAAAATGGTAAGAAAGGAAAACCAAGAATATTACAAATATCAAATCAAAATGGCATAAAATGAGGTCCTGGGAGAGTGTCTTGGTGGGAAAACAGGAAAAGAAAACTGATCTTTATTTTAGCTAATGACTAAAGGGGGGCAAAGGTGGTATTGAGGTTATGTGGGAACTTGGCTCCAAAATTGATTTGCAGAATGAACAAGAATACAGAATAATTCAAGAGAAACAGAAAGGCAATCTTGTGGAAGTTTAAGATTCATTCATATCAAATTTATTGTATCCTGAAAAAATTTTGAACACTGAAATGAAGCAGAATGCATGGCTTGCCATCTGGAGATATTGTGTTGGAACCAGAGCTGTTTGAATGAAAACTGGGCTTTTGAGGCATGCTATGCTGCCTGGGGTGGGGTGGGGTTGGACACTTTCCCCTTTTTCCTGATAGCCCTTGTGCCACTTGGTATTTTGTTCAGAACAGTCCCTGAAAGCAGCATTTGTTAGAAGTCTTGAATCCAGCATGTTTGTGCATTCAGGACTGATTCAGCCTGTCAAAGGTCACTGAAAATCCACATACCTTCATTGTTATGTGCTGAGAATATTTTACATATCTTTTTTCATTCATATTACAACATTTTCTATTGCCATGCCAAACAGATAAATACAATGAATTATATAGAAAAAGATTAAATTATAATAAACATATTGAGCATTTAATTGGGAACAACTGAAGTGCACAGGAGCTTTCTATAGACTCAGACTTTGTTTCCGCCCGCAACCCACCTGTGTGCACACATGACAAGAAACTTGAGTCCTTTGTGCATCTCTCATATCTCCTCACCTTGGAACAGAGATCTGTGGTCAATCTTCTGCACGTTCTATACCCACACGGAACTAGATCATGCTCATAGGCTGTGGCTCAGTGGTAGAGCATTTGGTTGCTGTGCAGAAAGTCCCAGGTTCAATCCCCAGCATATCTAATGAAGAGGATCAGGTTGTAGATGATATGAAAGACTTCTGGCTAAGACCATGAACTGCTGCCAGAAGTAGACAATACTGACCTTGATGGACGTAGGATCTGATTCAGTACAAAGCAGTTTCTGTGCCCATGTGTGCTGAATATATTACAGTTCACTCTGTGAAATTAATTAAAATATTTAAGAATAATTATGGATTATACAAACAAATATACAAACAAATAACGCTCTTCGACAGTTATTTTCCTCATTCAGTGTCCATTTGCTTAACTTAATACATGCTAGAATGAACTGTGGACCTAGAGGCCATGGGGCTCACTAAACACCTCAGATTTCATGGCTGAGCCGGGCAGTTTCACCTTTTCAACAAAAGGGATGTTTTATTTATTTATTTATTTTCAAATTTATGGCTCACCCTTCCCATGAATGGACTGAGGGCAGATCACAGCAATAGGCCATTTGGGAATGCAAACATAATAATAAATCGTTAATTAAAACATTAAAACAACATTTAAAAACAATCTGCACTGATACTGGTGCTGCTGGACCCTGAGTTTACTGAACCCAGGCTGCACACGAGGGGAAAGGGGGGTAACAGAGGCCTCTCTACTTAAGAAGGCAAACCCTCAAAGGCTGGGTTGCTGGCAGTGATTTACCAAACCCTACAAACCTGGTGGTTCAGTGGGGCAGGTGGGAAGGAAGCAGAAAGGAGGTGAGGAGAGCGATCTGCCCAAGAAAAATGCTCTGCTGGGCACCTCCAGGGAGGTTGTTAGGGCAGCCAGAATGGCAACAGAATTCTCATGGCAGTCCCTCATCTTGCCAGAGTTTGGATATCATTTTGTTTTCCTTTAACATTCTCTGCAGACAACAAGGCATATGCCACATGTTCTGTTGTGAGACCTTGATGAAGAATTTAGTTTCTTCACCCAAGCAACTGAAGGGTGATGAGAAAGGAAGAGGATGTAAGTGGAAGGATGGGGAACAAGGCCGGGAAATCAGGAAAAGGAGGGGGTTGATAGGAACAGAAGGGAGGTGGAATATCTAGGGAGCCAGTGTGGTGTAGTGGTTAGAGTGTTAGGCTTCTATCTGGCAGATCCAGTCTCAGCTTCCCACTCTGCCATAGAAGCTTGCTGGGTGACCTGTTGGCCCACTGCACCACTACAAAATCTTACCCAGCACCAGGGAGGGCTGAAGATTTGGGCAAGGGGGCAGAGATGCGGTGTGGCAGCACAGGCTGGAGGAGGAGATGTGGCGGGTGGCTACAGGGTTGGCCCAGTCATGGCAGTGGTGGGAGGGGCAGTGCCCTAGTGGCTGGCTTGACTCAGTGAGCAGCTGCCTGGAGGGTCTGGAGGGAAGTGCCTGCCCACTTAGCCCTGACAGGGTGATACCTGGCAATGTGTTGGACCCACTGATCAGCTGGCTGGCTGGGCCAGGAGGAGAGTGCTTCTATCCATCCAGCCAAGCATGGGTAGAGTGACTAGACTGGATGGAGGAGTCCTGAGCAGCATTGCCTTTTGTTGGAAAAATTTAGCAGAGTCCAACATAATGTGCAGCAGAAAAATAAAGCAGCCAGAGTCAGTGTGTTTCACTTATAAAAAAAAACTTTACTAGAAAATAAAGGGCAGGGTGACATTTGGAAGAAAAATAACAAAGGCACTCTATCTAAACTCCATCTTGTTCCCAAGTTAGTTCAAACTGTTGTGTTGGGTGAGAAAGTGAGACCAAAGGAAAGGAAGTTCCCCCCAAAGCCCCACCTTCTTGTGTATGTGACAACAAGCACATACCACCTTATCCTGAATTATTGATCAGCCAATAGTCATTGACAAACTAGCCTTATTATGAATGACACCGCCTCTTCCATGGCGGGAAGTATTGACTCCATGCTAACTAACAGTAGCATACATAATATACAATTTAACTCTTTCATAACCAAGGATTTGACACTTGCAAAACTCCAACACCTTTGCACCGGTGTGGGTGTGGCCCTGGATTTTGGGATGAGGGAGAAAAGAGGCCTCATGGGAGAAGCAAAGGGTTGGGGCTGAGACCAGTCCCTCAGAAAAGAGGCTAAGGACATGGCAGGGGAGGCAGCACAGACAGAAAGGGAGATTCATGCCTTGGGGCATGGGGTAGAAAAGACTCCCAAGGAACAGCACGCCTTGCTCCAGGAAGCTGCCAGAAAGGCTCAGGTCCTGTTATTTCTGAGTCTCAGAAGAAGGCTGGGTTGAGCCATCACAGACCTTCCCCCTTCAGTTGATTTGCTGTAACCTCGTCCTCCTGTAAATAAAAGAGCCCACTTAAGCAGCAACGCACTGTTGTGCAACTCCTGAAGGACCAACGTGGAGGGGCAATATGAAATACCTCTGCCTTCCATGGCTCTGGCAGTCAGTCATATACAGTCAGCCTAACTTACCTCACGGGGATGCTGTGAAGATACAACGGAAGAAAGGAGAACGTTGTAAGCTTCTTTTGTCCTGCCTGGGGAGAAAGGTGGGGTATAAAGGAACTAATAGATAAGTAGAGAGATGAGAAGGATGAAAGGGAACAAAAATATCTGGCAGAGGAAGGGAAAGTGAATGTTGTGCAGGAAATATTCGTATGGGGGCTGTGTGTGGGATGGGAGAGGAGAGGACTGGATAAGGCACAGCAGACAGGCTGTTGTAGGGAATGGGGTGAGGAACGATAAGGGATGAAGAGCAGGACATGGAAAGAATTAGGGAGATTCAGGGAGGATGGTGAAGTGATCATGTGGAGGGAGAAGGAGGAGGGAGTACTAAAGGGAACGGAAAGGCAAAGCAGGGGAAGATAGAGGGAGAAGGGAAAAAGACAACGTTTAGAGAGAGAATTCATGGGGAAGCCCTCTTATTTCCCATGTAAAGTATTATATTAGTATGAATATTTATCATGTTCCTTGCATTATTGTTAATCCATCATCTAGATGTGTGCTTTTCTTGTATACCCAAACCTAGATGGCTTGTTCATAAAGGCACAGTCCAATAATATCTCTTATTTTGCAATAACCATGAGAAAAAAATCATCATGTGCTGAACCTGTCCTATCTTTACTGATTCTCATTCTTCCCTTTCTTCCTTTCTCATTCTTCTCTTCCTTCTGTCTTTCTATGGAATACCCTCTCCTTTGAAGTTCTTTTGGTGCCTACTTTTATAGCATTTAGGTACCAGGATAAACAGTTATTTTACTCCCAGGTTTTTAAGTGTACTTTTTATTCCACCTTTGTACTGTTTTAAACTGCCCTTTTTACCCACTTAAGTTTTTATGAGATGTTTTATAGCCTGTGCTTTTATCAACTGATTTTATCAACTGTGATTTTATCAACTGAATGCTGGTTTTAATATCCACTGGGTGGTTTTATTGCTGGAGATAGTTTTTACTGAAGGATTTTTAATCTGTTGCATTTTGTATTGTTTTAAATAAGTGATTTTGGTTGTGTGCCTTGCTAGCCACCCTGAGCAGATTCTGGAGTGGTGGGATATAAGTAAAGAAAGAACTTCAGAACATCAAAATTCCTTCAGTGAGTAAGATTCTTCAGTCAGATCCTAGACTTTGAATAAATTCTAAGCCATATTTCTGTATACCAGACTCAGGACAAATCCAACACTTGCTAATTTTCATTTGTTCTTCTTGGCCACATATCCACATGGATGTCATAGTAGCAATCTGAGTTTTTGAAAGGGTAGGACAGAAATTCCTCCTCCTTTTTGCAAGACATCACCTAAATACAGAAATAGCCATATAGCAACAGGCAACGGGGTGACCATATAACTGGCATCTTGCAGAAAGGATGTCAAATGTTCAAAGATCATCACAAAATGCTCCTTTGCTTTCATATGATTTCAGGACTTTTGTTTTAAGACATTTTCAGAATAAGAATAATCTAGTTACAAAGTGCAGATATGACCAAGAAATTACTCAAGGGCGTCATTCTCTTCATCGAACCAGCCTTGAAGACAATCAACAAAAAATACGTATCATATAAATTAATACTTGGTAAATCTGTTCAGTCAAAGGAAGAACCTGGCAATAGATAAGGAAAAGTTCCTCTTAAAACAGACTCCAGTGGTCTGACCTTTTGACCAAATATACTATCTTTGCACTTAACAGAAACAATAACACAATATTCAGTTGCTTACCTTTGTCATTATTTTCCTGAATGACAGGTGAGTTTCTTATTTGCTCATGTACCCACTCAGATAATTTATTATTTTAAATGTCAAAAAGATTTTTGGTCTGAATATACCCCAAATCAACAACTACTGAAGTAATAGTTATTGTTATGGTTTAAGAAATCCAAATTTTTACTGTCGTTGAGTTCCTGTCAAGCTTTTTGGTTTTACTTACAAAATGATTTGTAAACCATCTTTATACTGTTCTTTTCTGATCTGAAGTTGGTTCTGGCATCACTCCATTAGAGCCAGTGATTGCCAGTGCTTCCCCCCTCCCTTTAAAAAATGTATCCTTTCACCAACATGAGCCAAACCTCCCACTGAGGGAGCAGACCAGAACATCCTCCAACTGTCATAGCAGTGAGAAGTTTCCAGAAACTTCCAAGTGCATTTGTTTCTGATTTTAGATACTTACAATTTAAAAATACTGTTACTAAAATGATTACTTCCTAACGTGCTTACTTTTATGACAGCTCTTATTCTGAGCGTGTCAGTGTATGTTTTTGACATTCATCTGTATTGAATTGAGATCCAGCATGGTGTAGTAGTCTGAATATTGGACAAGGCTCTAGCTGATGGATTTGAATCCTTGCTCTGCCATGGATGCTCACTGGTTGACTTTGAGCCAGTCATTCTCTTTCAGGGTAACCTACCCAACAAGGTGGTTGCTGTGAGGATAAAGTGGGAGGGGCGACAAAGTTGTTGGGTGCCCACCGGGGAGAAAAGGGGGGTATAAATAGAATGGTGTTTAATATGAATATAAAGAATTATATTCAACATTATTTACTATTTTTATTTATTTAGGGTATTTCTATACTGCCTCTTCAGTGTCCTGCTCAAGGTGGATTACAATTAAAATCTCCACAATATTAAAAACAAGCTATTAAAAACAAATACAAGCCTAAGCAGTGTTACATGCTTCTAAGACCATGGACTTCAGTGAATTTAGAACAGAGTAACTCTTCTTGAGATTACACTGTGATTCACCTTCCTTCATATAATCTAACAACCTGAAGTATGATTCAGGTGGGTAGCCATGTTGGTCTGAAGCAACAGAACAAAGTTTGTGTCCAGTGGCTCATTTAAGACCAACAAAATTTTATTCAGCCTATAAGCTTTTGTGTGCAAGCACATTTCTTCAGAAGTATCTGCAGAAGTGCGTGCACACAAAAGCTTACACCTCGAACCTGAAGTATGTAAGTGATACTTCTAATATAAGCAACAAACATGTACTTAAAATCCCAGGTTATATAATCACTCTGAGATTTCTGTAGCATATCTTAGTTCAAATTTATTCAGTATATAGTATGTCTTGCTGTTTGCCTTGTCAGTAGTTTTGGAGACTGCAAGTGTCCTGAGAGAACATGTTTTTGTTACAAAACTCTGTATGGGGTTGTTATTTGGTTGGACACTTGTCTGGAGCACTTGAGTACTTCCTCCTCTCTACAAATGGAAAATCCAGCTTTCCAGTGGCTGCTGGAAGGTAACAGGATAATCACTTAAGCAATGATCCTCTGATGTCATTGTGGGAGGCCAGTAAAAGCGGATTATCTGTGACCCAGATAAAATAATTAGAAATTACTTGGACACTTACAAATAACTGATCTACTAATCTCATTTCCAAAGTTAAAAAAGGTCTGTCTCTCAACATAACACTACCAGATGTTTCAGTTGAACTGCATCCTTTGAAGAGACTAATCTGAAGCCTAATTTTAAGGATTACCTTTGGTTGTTTTTTATTTAAAATTCTAAACAGGATGCATTTTCATTTTTCCATATGTTCTTCCAAATGATTAACAGAGTTAAAGGATTTTTTAAAAAAAAGATTTTTAGCTCAGTCCCCAACATGTCACTTAATGAAAGACAAAACATATTACACAGGTGACATATTTCCCTGTTTGTACTGTTTACAATATAATTTGAGTTTCTCCATCTGCTGACATATTTCTCAGTACATTCTTATACTTTTGTTTAATGGGTACTTTCAAATATCCTTGTCTAAGCTTGCATTGACATTATTAATTCGATTAATGTTACAAGGGCTTCCTGTTAATTACATTTCTAAAAACTATACGATGTTGTGATGTTGTTAAACATAGATGATGACCAGTTGAGTAGGATGACAGAGAATTTCTTTGTTTTCTGTAGTGTTTTGTGAAGGAAAATAACTATAACCAACAAATTTTGAAAGTCCTTATTTATATTGCACTATTCTTATATATTTTCACTCATTCTTAATACAGTGCAATGTTTTAATCCCTCTTATGTTTTACACTTCCCTTGTGGAGATTGGTCATTTTGTTGTATTTTTTTAAATGAAAGCAAAATTGGCTAAACATTTGGAGTTCTTTATCAACTACTGTAAAAATAAAATATAAATTATTTAAATTGGAAGCAAAGGTTCAACATTTGAGACACAGAGCAAGATAACTTTGCAAATTTTATATTGAAGTGAATGAGAATTTTGCAGTTGCAGTTTACACAGGTGTTGTAACATTTTGTTCTGCACACAGAGGTTCTTTCTTTGCAACAGGTGCCGTATCCATGTTAATGGGAGGACCAGTTTTGCATGCACAAGTTTGGTGCTTCCACTGTAATGAACAGGACAGCCTTCACACCGAGGAGTTTCATATGTACATGATGTTGTTATAAGCAGGGCTTTTTTTGTAGAAAAAGCCCAGCAGGAACTCATTCGCATAATAGGCCACACCCAACAGCAGAAATGCATTAGCATATTAGGGCACACCCTCATGCCTTCCCTTGGCTTGCCCGGGTGCCCTGCGGCTGTGGGGAGCCCGGGCAAGCCCCCCCCCTTGAGGGGAAGTGAAGGCAATTTAAACTGCTTTTCCTTGGCTTGCCCGGGCACCCTGCGACTGCAGGGAGCCTGGGCAAGCCAGCCCTTGGAGAGGCTGAGGAAGGCACGGGGAAGCATTTAAATGCCACCCCGATCCTTCCAGAAGCCCCCCTGGCCCACCTGCCTTGGAGTCGCCAGGAAGGGTCACTCTCCAGGCCTTCCCTCTGTAGCCACGCACTCAGAGGTTTTGGCTGTAGTGGGCGTGGCCAACTCTGAAGCCAGCCGGAACTCCGTTCCTGTGCGTTCCTGCCCAAAAATAGCCCTGGTTATAAGATTGCAGTGTTTAGTTTTGGGGTATGGGAAATTCTATCCAAGCTGCTAATGTAAGACACACTGTAGTTCATATAGTCATACTGGGCTGGATACAGGCTAAATTTCCCACTAATGGAAGTGGTGGGGTAATTTCCACTAGTTCTCTCTTACTGTAGCAGACTCCCCAGTCTACTTCTCATGCTGTTCCTAAGGCTTTCCTGTCCCCCAGAGCAGCCTTTCAGGGAGATTGGCGGGCCGCAGGGGGGTGGGCAGGAAAGTTCTGTTCCTCTGACAAAAGTGCCTTGCATGAGCAGAAAACTTAGGCTGGATCCAACTCACTCGCTTCAACTGAAGATTTTAGCATCTTCAAATAGCCTGATTTTGAAAAAGCTCTCTTGCTACGTCTCATTTTCTTTACTCATACTTGCATTTACTGAATATTTTAGGTCCTGGACTGTCATTTTCTTTATTAGTCTTCGTGGTAGCATGGTATAATTATAAAGTTAAATATATGTCACAAATAGTGTTTATCTTATTGATTTAAAATATTTTTATGCCATCTTTCTACCCAGTCAGGATCTACAAGGCAACAAATATGAAAATATTTATACAAAATAATTAAAAAGCTATTGTATACTTTGTGACTCAGATAACAAAAATTTTTAAGTGGAAATTGTGAAGGATGCTGATAAAACAAAGTGATTGTGGAGGTGTGTAATCTTAAAAATCCCAACCCTAATATATTACAGTATTACCTGCTCTGTTTTATCTAATATGCCCTGACCTGGATAACCCAGGCTAGCCTGATCTCAGAAGCTAAGCAGGGTGGGCCTTGGCCAGTGTTTGCATGGGAGACCACCAAGGAGGCCCAGGGACGTGGCACAGAAGCAGGCAGTGGCAAAGCCACCTGCAAATGTCTCTTGGCTTGAGAACCCCATTGGGGGTCACCATAAGTCGGCTGCTGCTTGATGGCAAACGAACAAACAAACATACCACAGCAAACATTTTCACGTAGAAACATTGGCTCACAAATGTATGCTTTTGTAATCTGAAATGCTTTTTATCTCAACAAATAAGTATCTTATTCTCTTATTATAATTAAGTAAAATATTTTAATCATATTTTTAATCGGATAATCTATTAAGTACTGTTTTGATTAGTTTAATAATGAGGGCTTTACTTGTGTTTTTTCCTTCAAACATGCTGGAAATGTAATCAAAGGCAATATTAATCCTTGTAATTAAGCTTTAGAAAAACAGCAATCACAATCAGGTTGGGATGTCAGTATTCTTCTAAGGCAATCGTTGTCTGTACCTGCGTATATGAAACTAGAAAATGATTGTGCCATCTTTGGTTTTGTGTGGGAGTCTGGTATTAGATTGGCCCTTTGTCATTATTTAACAGTGATAGGGCCTGTCTTGCCTCTGATGGTGTTTTTCATGCTATTCTTCTCTGATCATCTTTTTGAATAAAGTTATTCCCAGCATTTACACGTTTCATTTGTATCTTGCTTCGTCACAGAAGATTTGAACGATTTGACAACTTACAAATTTTTCATTGGAAGTAATGGGAAATCAGATATTGAGGGCTGATGGTTTTACAAATTAAACTGACAACCAAAATTGTATCCTAACCTTGGAAGAGAACTGATGTGGTCTCTTCCATATGTAGAAAACTTTGCTAAAATCTGCTGGCTAGGTACTTCAAATGTACCTAACATGCCCTTTGAGTAAAATTTCAATTTCAAATGGCATGCATATGACATCACTGTAGTTTAGAAGATATATTTATATTTGTTACTTAAATCTCAAACACAGCCAACATTTTCAGACGGGTAACTGTTAGTCTGCAGAAGGAGAGCAAGACCTGGATAGCCCTGGCAAGCCTGAACTCCTTGGAGTCGCAGTAGTCATGTGGAGCTCCTGCATGAGCAGAAGCTTCTGTGGCCTTAGTATCTGAGGCAGTGCTCATGAGCCCCACACAGTGATATGCAAGCTCAGATGTGCCAAAAGCTTTACAAGGGAGGATGCCATGCAAATATCAGTCAATGCCATGCTGGGCATTCTTTGTGTGTGTGTCTAGAAGTCATGGTTGACTTCTGGCGACCCCTAGTGGGGCCCGGATGTTGCCTGCCTCTGCATCCCAGCCCTGGTATTCCTTGGAAGTACTTGCCAGGGTCGGCCCTGCTTAGCTTCTGAGATCTGATGAGATCAGGCTTGCCTGGGCTATCCAAGTCAGGGCTCTTACTGGGCACTCTTAATAGAACTGCTTAATAACTACTTCTTAACTGGTTGATGTGCAATTGGTTATTCTTCACATTTCACTTGCACACTCATAGGTTGTTTAATGTAGAGTTTTCCCAGTAAAGCTTGTTGAATTTTGAAGCATTTACCTGTCCAGTACTTTTTAAGTTCACTTGGACTGTTTAGCCAGTTCTAGGGCATTCACAGATTTTAGCTTACTGCTGATACATCTGTAAACAACATCACTGTATTAAAAAGAACAGAGCACTAACAGAAAGCTGCTGCTTCCAACAAAAGCTTATAGCCTGGCAATTCGCTTGCTGTCTGCCGCAGAGTAAAGCTATCGGCCCGTGTATCCATTATCTTGGAAGGTTCTTCTAATTTGCCTTTCTCACTCATGTTTTTGAGTCCATGTAAAAACAGTGGTTGCCGTTGTCAGTTGCATGCTACCCGATCCATTAGTTAATAAAGATCCCCTGATAAACATATAACCTCCTTACTTCTGCCAAGTAGTCAGTATACATTGAATCAGAACACACACTCTTGTTTAATTTGCTTGTTAGTGTTCCAGTGATGTTTATTAATTTTTGAAGATGTTTCTCAGCCATGCCATTTCAAGCTGTGATCTCTTCAGATGTACTGAGTTAAGCAGGGTCATTCTGGGTCAGTATTTAGACACAAGGCTACTAGTGAAAGTTTAACTCAGAGGAGATACTATTGGTGATTCAGAAAGTGAAACATTTCCCTGTGAATCAATCAGTAATTGTTGCCAGGACTGCCCTGTACCGTTGGCAGAGGTGTAAAATAAATATGTAACATGGGCCTTGCCCATATGAGCCTTCTGTCCTTGGCTGCCTGCAAGAAAAACAGAGATAAGCATCTATGCAATGGACCCTTCTGCTCTGTTGAAAAATTACATTATTCCTACTTGTATTTCCCATCCTCTAGCTGTATTATTGGTTCCACATGGAGTATAGTGCATAGCTGGGTAAATTAATTTTGGGGGAAGGCTTTCAAACAGCCCTGTGTGTAAGCAGAAGGCACTTTCACATGCATGGGGGAGGGAAGGTGTGGTGCTTTTCTTCTATCACATCTTTCAGTGCACCATTGCATGTCTGCCATGGAATGCTCCCCAATCCTCAGGAGCAGCTTGGGATGGGGTGTGAATGTGGACAGAAAGGGTCCCAGTAGGAACAAGCCTGGGGAAAGTCCTGGTGCATGTGCAGTTTGGTGTAGTGGTTAAGTGCGCGGACTCTAATCTGGGAGAACCGGGTTTGATTCCCCACTCCTCCACTTGCACCTGCTGGATGACCTTGGGCAAGCCATAGTTCTGATAAGAGCTGTCCTTGAAAAAGAGCAGTTTCTGTCAGAGTTCTCTCAGCCCCACCTACCTCACAGGGTGTCTGTTGTGGGGAGGGGAAGGGAAAGGAGTTTGTAAGCTGCTCTGAGACTCCCTTGGGTAGTGAAGGGTGGGGTATAAATCCAATCTCTTCTCTTCTCTCAGTATTCCACCTGTGGCCATTTGGATCCTGGCCTTGGGTAGTTTGATAGATTTTTATAAAATCGGTGTGAAGAAATGTTACCCTTCAAATCCCTTAGATTCAGTATAAGTAACAAAGCAAAAAAAGTTTCAGAGTACATGCCTCAACAATTGCAAGCCTGCTCAAATGGTGTTTCTCTGCTAGAAAATCTGAGAAAAGGATTTCTGATTCACAGGAGTTGCAGAAAAAGTGAGCACAGTAGAAAATATGCCTCTAAACCTCCCTTACTACCTTTGTATCAGGTATAGAGTACATTGTTGATGGGCATCCTTGGCTGTTCTTGGCTTCTGAGATATAACGTAGGACAAGAAGATGGTAGGCATAATAGCTGAAGTGAGCTTTTTTATTAGGGATGAAAATAATTTAAATTGGGTGGATTGAAGCAAAAGATGGAGGTTCCACTTTTGCCACTTTCTTATGGGTACTTTGGACCAGCCAATGTCAACTTACTGTCACCCCTGACATTTACATATTATATAAAGACTACTAAAACTAGAGCAAACCCAATGCAAAGTGTGTGCTTGCTGCCTTGCATTGGAATTCATTAGGCATTTATATCTAATTAATTGTAGAAAGTAAGGGAACACTGACAAGAGAAGATGAGTGGCAAAATCTTGGCATTTCAGCCCTTTTGGCATTGCCATAAAGATTTTTCCCCAGGGATTTGCACTTTAGAAAATATCTCCTTTTTGCAGCTGCAAGTGCCAAATGGTTGGGACCCAGCAATAGGTAAAGGGAATGGGGGGGTTAGCAAATCATTGATGCTAATGGTAGTGGAAGATGAAATACAAATGGATGGGAGATCTGTGTGGAACTGGTGTTTTAGAAGAGAGATCTGAATCCTTTCACAAATTACTGTTTTTATTTTTAACTGGGGTCTCAGGAAACAAGTTGTGAGATCTCTTCTGTTATCAGCAGTTGGCCCGCTAAGTTCCTTAGGTTGCTTTGATGCTCTTTTCGCAAGATAATTTCTGTGAGTTCACTTGTACATGAAAGCAGATTCAGATTCACCCATCTGCTTGGCAGGCATAACTTGTGAGCAAGGCACACGCTTGTTTTCATGGGTTTAGCTGCCAGCACTATTACATCTTCAAAAATCAGTGGCTTCCTTTCTTGCTCTAGCTATGGTGTTCAGCTGAAATAGCTATATTTTAAATATCAAGTAGACTTTTGATGGTCAAATTGTTCAAGATAAAAGAAAGGCATTATTGCCATAATAGAGGTGGGCTGAATGTTCCAGTATCATAAAATTTTACAGTATACCAAGCTTGGCCAGCATAGCAGTTCATGTTATTAAAGTAGGTCTATATTTTAATGATTGTTTTGCATCTTTTTTAATGTTTAGAAACAGTTCTAAATATTAAAATCATATCCAGCAATAAGAGTATGTTGTGAGTGAGTATGGGGATTTATACAGAACGATTTTTCCCCGACGGTCATCAGTGAAGGGGGCATTGAGTAATTTTCCTTTTCTCTATAACAGGACACTACAAGTATAGAAAAACTGGCAAACTGTTGTGAAGAAATGTAAGTATCTCTGCTTGGGTTTTGCAAAGGCAGAGATGTATAGGAGGAAGAAGCTAAGCTTTGCATGCCTAATTTTATTGTGATTCCTGTAGCCATTGACTGCAAGATTATTCTGTCCCATCTAGAGCCATAAAAACTAGCCTTAGAATTTTATCCAGTTTTGTTGGCACTGTGTTGACCATGAGGATCATCTAAGCTTTAAGGCTGCCTTCAGTAGATACAGATGCTTTCCGTGCTTCTGATAGTTAAGTCTCAGCTGCATGCGATAGTGAAAAGGAAACTGTGCTTGTGGTGGCTGGGATGCAATTCATCAGAGTCGAGTAATGGATCCCCAGCCAACCCTGTATTGTTCTGGTTGACTGAAGTGCACCATGGGAGTGCTGTCTTTCACTAATAATGCTGTCGTCTGTAGATCGAGACCGCGAAAGCCATGGCAGCAGACCTTCTCAGAAGTTTTTGGCACTCGCTGGAAGATCCTGTGGTTTATTCCTTTCAGGCAAAGACAACCACTGCGAGTTCCCTACCACTTTGCCAATCACGTCTAAACAGATGGATGGTGGGCACAGATGGGTCCTCCATGCTGGAAGTGTGTTGCAGGTTTTGTGATAATAGAACTATGACAGTCCTCAAGTCAATTAAAATCTACCCACCAATCTTAGACATCACAATGTGCCCCAGGCTTTATTTTAATAATAATGATCTTGATTCCGTTGTGGGATTAATGGACATTTCTCTGTTTACTTTTAAAGTGTACTTACTTTCAAATAGCTTTTCAGAGAAATTACTTTAGTATTTGAGGTTAATAACCAACGCAGTGATTGATGTACAAATGTTATGAAATTTTTGATTTGATACTGGATAATAATGTTTTGGTAGAAACACTGGCATTTACACTGTCAAATAGGTTTGAAAAGTGTCTTGTCTGCCTTGAATTTTTTATTCTTTTTAAAAATCAATAATACTTTAATCAGCTAATCTGATTTAAAATCCTCTATGCCTTCCTTTATTTACGATGCATGATATTAATTGAGCAGTTTATCACTTGAAATATGACATTTTAATGATGGGTTTTTTAAAAAAATCAAGGGGAATTTTTTGTCTTATGTCCTCATTTTTATAAAAGTATGTTTTTATTGTTCTTGTGTGAAAACAGAAACAACAAAAACCAAGCGGTTTGAGTGGATATCCTAAAAGGGGGAAAAAGTATTGCTATATAGGTGTTCCTTCCCTTCTCTTTGTAAATTTAATAATTCAACTATAGTCTTAAGTGGTATATGTCTCTTAAAATGCATACTTTTTAAAAAGAGTGTGATCCAGCTAAAGTTAAGCACTTTGAAACCCAGTAATTCCAGTGTGAGAGTTAAAAACACCTGTGGAAAGCTGCAGTGTTTACTACCTGGTGAGTAGTAAGACCCACTGAATGCAGCAAGACATATTTCTGAGTATAATAGAATAGGACTGGGATGCAGATTATTTCCACCAAAATCGGTTATACTTGAAATCTCTTAACTTTGGCTGGATCATGCCTAAAGTTTTCACTATCACTGTAATGTATCTGGTATACAAAATAATGTGTTGTCTCTATAATAATGCTTCTTGTTTTGTATAGTCACTCCTAGAAATATTTAAAATTTAAATTCCAGGTGTTTATATAATGGGTAATATATGTGGGAGATATTTTTTAAAATAGTATTTATATAGTGAATATGGATGTTGATAATAAGCATTAGCTACCATGTACAAGACCGTTCTAAGTGATACATTCAGGACGTTACTGAAAGTGAGAAGAAGCTGGCATGCCCGCATGATTTAATATCAGAGCTTGTCAAATGGTAAACTGAAACTTAAATCTGGGATGGTTTTGATCAGTTATTTGTATAGAAGTGTGAATCTTTCCCAAACTCTAGCAAGATCTCTCAGTTCAAGGTATGTGTGCTATTCAGAGTACCTACTTAGAGAGCAAACCACAGAGCATCTGACCAGTGACCCATTTTTATGAGTCGCTGCGCAAGAACAGCAGCTCACATAATCAGATGGTAATTGGTCAGTGCCGATGCAAGGACAGTGTGGCACAGCCCCAGTTTTCTCAGTGGCACAGAAAGCAACTCTGTCTGTGGAATCTATGTTTGTGCTGGCACTTGCCCCTTCCTTGGTTTTATACAGCTGGTTCCCTCAAGTGCTGAAGTACAGCACTAGGCAGGAAGTGTGGGGTTGCCTCATTCCCCACTAGTTCTTAAGCATCCTATGAACTGGATCGGTGTAATAGTTTGAGTGTCATAGTAGGACCTGGAACACCTGGTTTCATATCCCCATTCAGCCAAGAAGCTCACTGAGTGACCTTAGGTCAATCTCTCTCTCTTTCCTCAACTTTACTCCTCTCACAAGGTTGTTTTGAGGTTAAATGGGAGAGAGGAACTCTTTATACTGCCCTGAGCTTCTTCTTTTTTGTGTGTGTGGTTAAATTATGTATACTGTATACTGCCCTGAGCTTCTTGGAGGAATGATAGGATAAAAACATGATAGATTTTGTGCCTACAAGAGCCACATGTGCCAGTCATAAATAACACTGGGGCTGGTAATGTTAAGGTATGAGCAAAGCTAATTATTCTGTTCATATGCTAGATCTGTATTTAGGGCTGAGTGAAACATGCTTCTTCTCTGGACAAAGCATTCATCTGTACAGCACTCTATCCTGTTGTTACCACATATAAAAGGTGCCTATCTGAGCACTGGCTTGTGTGTGTGTAGCATTTGTACAGATCCAGCAATCTGTGACCCATGCTGTGCCGGCATGCAAATACTACGTGCATGTAAAAGGGAACATGAAGTAAGTTGCCCAAACCTATGCTTTGCCCACAGATAACATCACTTTTAGCTTGTGCCTTAGTTACAGTGGTTCATGTCATTCATATAGGCTGTGCAAGAAACCCAAATCTATAATCATCGGCTTGCCTAAAACCTGCTTTATTATACAGAACTATGGAATTTGGACAGTCAGCATATTCATCACAAGGCATCTAGTCTGTCTTTTTTCCTCACTAACCCAACTAAAGCATCATCAGTCAGGTGTTTAATTTATCTATATAGCTATCAATTATGGTCATTAGCAAATAGTTTCCAGACAGGAAGAGCCTACACTTACAAGTGCTGATTGGGCAATGATCAGTGCTTTGCATCTATGTATGTTCCACCCCCTTCTTTCAAACACTGGAATTGGTATTTCTACATGCTACACCATCATGATGATTTTGACATCGTTAGGAATTAATGTCAATGAGCATCAGATTCACATCCTGAGCCTCCTCCCTGCCCTTGTGCTTTCCAATCCCCTCCTACGATTTATGGTTATAGGCAACTATAGTCTTCATTACCTGTGAACTGGGCAGGCCATGGTATGTTAGTTTAGTAGGAATGACAAACTGTGAAATGCTGAAAACCAGGAAATACAGGAGGGAGGTGGAGTTCACACGGGAAAGGATAGAGAAGAAGGGAAAGGAAGGCATTCAGAAGCCAGAGCCTGCCTTGTAATGCCAAATGATGGTTCGGTGTTGCATGTGACCCACGACTTTGTGATTCCATTATTTAGTTCATGTCTTGCAGTGCCGTTCTCCTGGTATCAAGAATTTTTTATACTTGGTGCAACATGGATAAAATGGGACTTTTAGAAAACCATTGGATTGCTTTATGCAACTCGGTTAGGCAAAGTGATAAGGGTACTAGTCGTCTGGAGGTCATGGAAGTTGTTAGGGTTTTTTGGACCCAATCAGCATACATGGTTTTCTTTCAAGAGTACATAGTTGTTTCATTTGTTTTTGGCTGGAATTTCTTGTGACAATCAACAACAAAGAGTACAGCACACAGCAAAAAAATAGCAAGGGACAACAAGAAAGAACTGTGAGCTGAATCACCGGCAAAAGGAAATCCAAAAGGAGACTTCAACAAAGTGAAATGCACGTGTAATCAGAAATGAATCTATACATTTAATCCATCATTGGAAAATACGGAAGTTCATAGGATCCATAGAAGGAAAAAAACAAAGTCCAGAGTAGATATCCAACACTTTTCCTAGGTAGTATGCAGTGTTTCAGACTTCTGGTTCTTCCTCAGGAACAAAGAACTATAGAAGTATAAAATACAATAATGCTTTTTAAAACAATATTACTTATTAACCATATTTCACAAAATTGATCCCAACAGTACAAAATCCATATTATTATCACTGTTGCACAGAGTCTCATTGAATCTTACCAACATTAGGAAGTCTCATTGCAATTTCTTTACAGGACAATACTATTCAGTTTCTCTGTAAAAGAGAATGCCTCCTTAGAATTAAGAATATTTTAAAAAGCACAATATATGGACCACAAAACCACCAATATATACTCGCTTATGGGCCAGGTCTCCAATAGAATGTATATAATGTGCCTCTCTTCGTATAAGTGTTTTCTGTATATACATTCTATTAGAACTCTTCAACCAAAAGGATTAAACTCTGAATTAGATTTATCATGTTTTTTGTGATTGAGATATCTTAGACCAGTCTCTAGTAATTTCATTACCTGGTTGGCAACTTCAATATTTGTAACTGAGGTTCCTGAAGGGATGTGTAGGTGCTGCTGACTTAAACCCATACAATAAACCCAGGAGGGTACGTCATTTGGAAGATCATCACAAGTTGGCTACTTTCAATACTATAGCAACTTTATCTTGTTATAACCAGTTTAGATGCATATAACAGGCTTATTTGGCTTGATTCCTCCAGGAATTTTTTACCTGGAGATAGCAACTTCAGTTACTTTAGTATAAATGCAATAAGGGTTTCTGCAACTTTAAAATTCAGCAATACTACCAGCTGCACTCAAAGTAGATTGATAAAGCAGTCCTAGTAGGCTGGATACTCTGAGGCATGTTTGGTCCTATTTGCATAGAAGCAACCTTGAGAGGTGCATATTAAAGCTTAGGAGACCTGGCCCATAAGTGAGTATATATTGGTGGTTTTGTGGTCCATATATTGGGCTTCACTTTGTTGAAGTCTCCTTTTGGATTTTCTTTTGCCGGTAATTGAGCTCACAGTTGTTTCTTGTTGTCCCTTGCTAGAATTTCTTGTGAACCTGGTTTTAGAACCTCATTTAACACATTTTCTTTGTAAGGGTCAATGTTCATCACTAATATTTATTTTAAATTCCAAAATGCAGAACAGTGATAGCACTTGAAGTTCAACTGCCATCATATGAACTGTTTACTGCTTTCTCGTTAATTGCCTGGTGCATCCTTTGCGATGCTGTAGGTGAGGTGAATTAAATGTTGTCAATACATGTCTTTTGCAAGCTTAGTAATTCTCCTGAAAGTTGTGACATGCTGTAAGAGTTTGAGATCTCCTTCTGTTGTTCCCTAAGTGCCCTCTCTTGGCTGACTTATGTAATGACAACTACATTCCATCATACAGTAAAAGTGCTGTTCTGGTTTCAGACAAGATTCACTGTTTCTTATTCCCTTTTCTCCTGAATCCAGTCCTCTGGATTCTCCTGCTAACCCTTTTCGTATGTGAGTATGCACATGGAATATTTGTGTCACAGAAAAAATTCTAATAAAACAATGATCTACTGGTTTCTGTGTGACCAGGAAGAAATAGACACTTGCTCTGACATTCATTTAGTGTTTTTATAATGTATGGTTTTTGTGGTGTTTCCAAAATACTTTTGTTGGAAATTCACCACACTGAGAGCCAATGTGGTGCAGTGATTAGATTTTTGGATTTGGATTAGGGAGATCTGGGTTCAAATTCTGACTTGCCACAAAACCTTGACCTAATCACTCTTTCTTGGTATAACCTACTTCAAAGGATTATTGTGAAGATAAAATGCAGGAAGGAAGAACCATGTGTGCTTCCCTGAGTTCTCTGGAGGAATGCTGGGGTAAAAACTTACTAAATAAATAACATTATCAGATTACCTAACTAGGGTGATGTGGAAGAAATTATAGGAGGTAGAAGTGTATATAAAAATACTGGAAATGTCAGGGTAGTAGTTATTTGCATCTGTGATATCATATGCTCAAACTTTCACACATGGGATAAATATTCAATAATATCAAGCTCTTGTCAGTTCTCAGGCTGGTAACCTATCGGTTCTGAGTATATAGTTGACTATTCTTAACAGAACTGCAAAGAAGTTTCAATTAAAACAAAATTCAAAATGTCAGTACAATGTGGTTGCATTTATTTATTTATTTTTAAAAACCAATACTTTATCTGAGTCTCATTTTAAACCTCCATGTATATTAGGTGGGAAGAATGTGGGAATCAGATAATCAAAGTATAGTTTTTTAAAAAGCTTTCACAACTGGGGAAAAAAATCTGTTCTGTGACATTACTCTCTTTCCTATTGATAGCTAGTACTGTGGATTCTCCTCCTATCTACTAAAGCCTCATACTTAAATCCTATGCTTTTCCTGGTGGATATGAAAGATAACATTAGGATAATAAATTGAGAGATTAGTTAGACCTAAATGTGTTTTAATATGACTACGGCAGCTGTTTACTTTTCTACCATACTCTACATCTGTTCTTTTTATTTATAATCTCTTAATTTTTTGATATCTGAATTTTTAAGTGCATAATATTCATGAAATGCTAAGCAGCATTAACCTCACTGAAAATAAGCAAAATGCTTAGATTTGGCACCTAAAACCCATTAATATATGTTCTAGGCAGAAATTGTTTATCTTATCATTAGAAAAATATTTTAACGTATTTTATTTATTATTCTTTCTCTAAAGTAATGGCTTTAGGTAATTATCAGCAATATAGGTTTATTGATGTTTATGGCAAGTGACGTCTTTAAATCGTCTGTTCTCTGAGTGACTTAATAGATCACTGCAGCATTTAAGCCAGTGCTTTCTCTAGATACTGTGCAAGTCCACTATACAAATACTATACAAAGATCTTGGTGTAAATGAGTTTTTCCATGAAAAATGATGGCATTGATCTTGTGTTTTTCACAGTGGACCGGACATACTGCTGTGGGAGAGGGTGGGGGGTCACTGCCAGACCTTTGGTACTGATTAGTGATTGAAGTCTTGTTAGTGGCGGTCATGTCCTGACCTGGATAGCCCAGGCTAGCCCAATCTTATCAGATCTTGGCTGCTAAGCAGGTTCAGCCCAGGTTGGATGGGAGACCACCAAGGAAGTCTGAGGTCTTGACACAGAGGTAGGTAATGATAAACTTCTCCTGAATATCTCTTGCCTTGAAAACCTCAGGAGGTTGCCTCAAGTCAACTGCGACTTGATGGCAAAACAAAACACCAAAGCAAACATTTTCGTATAGAGACATTGGCTCACAAATTGATGCTTTTGTATTATAAAACACTTTTAATCTCAACAAATAAGAATCTTAAGCAGGCAATGGCAAACCACCTGTTTGTCTCTTGGCTTGAAAACCCTACAGAATTGCCATAAGTTGGCAGTGACTTGAGAGTACTTTTGACCACCAGTTTGTAAAATGAAGGAGTATGGGTAGGCTGGCCTGCGAAGTCCTCAGCAACCCAGAGGGTTGTTCATTTTATTTTATTTTATTGCAAAATGGCATAACCACTTGCCCTCTAGTATACCAAGGCCTGAATCAATGATGGGATGTGGACCATCCCACATGTATCACAGCCTAACAGGCAGGCTGCTGGGTTGCAGATCTCTTTGTGCATCTGTGTGCAAGGCAAGCCAAATTATTTTTCACCCAGAGAGCTTATTAGGGCAGACATGAAGCAGCTCCTACCTAGGTTCCAGTGTAGTTGGTATGTATAGAACGCCCCCCCCACACACACACACCCTGTACTTTGCACAGCCTAGTCCAACCTATTGTAATCCTTTGTTAACTTTACTGCATCAATGTGGCAAACAGCCCTTGCCTTCTGAGTTTTTCTGCATTATAATGTACATCAGAGGTGTCAAACTCATTTGTTACGAGGGCCAGATCTGACATAAATGTCACTTTGTCGGCCGGGACATGTGTGCCATAAAACGTAATGTCAGTTACTGGAAACAGAAACTGTATAAAGCAACTGGTAAGCTCTGAACTGATGTATCCTCACGGGAAGGTCCGATGGGCTGGGAGGGGGGTGCAGAGAAAAACCCACATAGGTGGACTGGAGAGGCAGCAGTGCAGTACGGGGCAGATGCTCCCACAGTGCTTGACTGCTGCAGATAAGGTTATTTTGCCATGCTGAAGCTACAATAGAGTGGCTCCCCCCAGCATTCCCTCTTTTGCATCAGTTGCTTGCGGGCTGCATAAGAGCTCTTAATGGGCTGGTTCCGGCCCTCAGGCCTTATGTTTGACACCTCTGATGCACATTTTAATGCTGAAATGAGAAATGCATTATAATGTACATTGAACCACAATCCAATTTATAAATGCTGGCTAAAGTTTATGTGTGACTGAACTTGCAAGATGAAATTAGAATCCAGCTATGAACAGAGATGCAGAAATGGTTGTGCCCTTTTTAACCATCATTGGGCATAGTGAAAATAACTCTTTAATGTTTCTAATGAATAACATGGGACATAGTTAAAATAGAAACAGCATCTCAGTCTTTGAAAGAGTTTGATGTTCTGACCTTTGTGATTAGAGTGCTGTCACTGAAGAAGAGTTAATCCACTCGGGTACAGTCTATGGGTTGGATCCAGACTAAATTTTCCAAAGGCAGAATGGAACTTTTCTCCCACTGCAGCCTGTTGATCTCCATGAAATGCTGCTCCTGGGGGGTAGAAGACCCCAAGGAATTAGTTTGTGGGGGGTGACAATGGGAATTGCCGGTTTAGTCTGGATCCAGCTGTATCTCTATGACCACTGTTTCCATTCACATCCCTACTATTTGAATGGCATTTTGGTGAGAATTTCACCAAAGAATTAATAGTGTGTGAGTTTTTATCAGTTTGGGAGATTTATATGACAGCATACATATCCTTTGTAAAACTGGATTTGCCATATCAATGTCAATATTTACATTTCTGTATCTTGTAAGCCTGGTTAGTTTTCTGTGTGTATTTTTAAATTTTGAACTTCTCTTGAATTTTTAATGAGTAAACAGCTGTAGCACTTCAAGTGCCACTCCCACTAAGTCATGATGCAGTGCCTGGGGAAGCTGAGCAGAGCCAGCCAGAGAAATACTTTCTCTTGTCCCATAAATATAGTTGGTGTACTTTTGCAAAGGCTCCATATATTAAAATTATTCTAATGTTGCATTTAGGATATTAATTTTGTCTTCTTGTATTATCCTAAGGCACTGATGGTAGATCCTTTGTGGAACACAGAAATTGAGTGTTAGGCAGCAAAATCTTAATGTTGTTAGGAGTTGTTGTGGAGGACTGTGTATTCAAACTTGAGCCACTGACATATTGTACGTGCAGCCTGATCCTGTGCATGGTTTCTCAGAAATAATCAGTTCTGTGCTGTTTGCTTCCTGTAATGCATGCACTGTATCCTTAGACTGTTGCCTTTATATAGGAATAACAGCTACCTACCTCACATGTCTGTAGTGAGACAGGTAAGATTAGGATTACAAAGCAATTTACATAACAAAAGTGCTGTGTAATTATTAAAATCTTTAATTTGGTCAGCTCATGGGAATTCAATGGGAGCAGGAAAATTGGCCATGAAAGGGATATGTCTGGGATGCTGTGGATTTCTTCTGACAGTCTAATTGATGATGCTGTTGATTCTGTTAGCTCCTTATGTATAGCAAAACGTGCAAAAATGGTGGTTAGTAAAAAAAAGAAAAGAATCCTGTGGTTTTCTGAAGTATATTTTAGAGGCCTCTCCCCATGTAGGAATTTTTAATATAGGAAATCAGATTGACACTTCCTGCATTAGTAATATTTATTTCAATTGCTATGGATCAACAAAAACACTAGTGACACTATTAAAGCAAACTCTGCTTAATGGCAATAATTTGCTGGCAGGTAAAGTCAAAACAATTGTAATATTTGGCTTTTAAATTAATGTGATAATCTGAAACTAATTTGAAACTTTCATTTTTGTCCCCAAGATTTGTCTACCTATGAAATGCAGCAAATTTGGAATCAGTATTACAGTTCAAGCTGAAATAATTAAAACAATATAATTGTATAAGGAGTAACACAAAGCTAAACATTTTGGGTATAGTCCAGTTTAATTAAAAACACTGGGAGTTTGGCCATTGCCTTAAATGACATTTGAACTGTGTCTTTTGGGTTTAAAGGGCAGGCTACTTTGAACAGGCTACTTAAACTTGTAATTAATCCCATTACGTTTGATATCCAGTGCTCAGGTTTGTGTGAGTCCCATTGGCCTCAGAGAGAACTGCTTCCCACTAAACATGGCTAGGATGTGGCTGTAATTTGAAGTAAGCCACCACATGCTTTCCATGCATCTATTTGTCTGTTTTTAAACCTAGCAGTTCTCAAGCAGCTCTTTAGCCTTTATATTCTCTTTGAAAACTAGATGTAAATAAAATTGTAATTGTACAGGATAGACAGAAAAACTATCAAGAACGAATGACATAATTCCCCATGTAAATTTAGGAAATGGTGGATTTACAGGTGAGGACTGATTCCAGTAATTTTTCCTTGTGTGTACAAGAGCTGCGTTCTCTAGCATGACAAATCCAAAGCTTAAGTGCAATAGCTAGAATTTCCTGACAAGCAGCTCTCTAAACAAAATGTGTATTCTTATGAGTTAGTGTTTGCTGAATTTGAGATGACCCAGTATTTGAATCTGAAGGCCAAGGGCTTGAATCTAGCTTGTGAGGGGTAGTTATATGTTCAAACGTCTGGGAGTGAAAGTGTTTGGAGTCTATTGAAGTAGGTTGTATTTACTTTCTTGTACCCAGGAGTCTGAGACATATGCTTGACCATTTTTTCTAACTTACTTTTTCCAAGCTAGAGTTATAGAAAAATAAATATGTAAGAATCCTTTACAGTACACTCAGATGGCATGTCTCTTTCGGTGTTTCCTGCAGGTCTGTAGCCAACCAAAACTATGACTAGCCACTTGATTATAGTTCCATAGTTATTCTGTAAACCTTGATAATCCATTGCCCTGTTATCTGGGGCAACTTTGTACAAACAGCAGAGTATCTGTGGAGTGGTTCTTCAGCAATTGCTTTTGACTGAAACCCAAACTTTCTCATAGGGCATAGTAGAAAACTGCCTGGAAAAAAAATGCAATTAGCCAATAGGTATATTTATTTCTCTGTTATGCCTACCGCAGTTCCATTGACATCCACATAATCATACGTGTATAAATACTACCAGGATGTAATATGAAAATACTATTATCAAAGTAATCAGAAGGTAGGTATTGTGGTAGCTGCATGATTGGGGAGAGGACACTGAACTTAATATACTTGAAGTGGTTTTTTTCTGAATATACTTGAAGTGACATTTTTTCCTTTTTTGTTATATTAAAGGTCATATAGACTCTCTCTTCTGAACAGTTTTAAACCCAAGTGCTATAATAAAGTATATTCTGTAGAGGCACATAATTTTTTTTATAACAAGACACTCAGAATTTTACAGTTTACTTACATTGAAGTGTCATCTTCATTCTCCTCTCCCTTCGGTTGCACCTAGATTGCTTCCAACCAATACTGAAAAATTGTTTACATTTGCCTTTGCGAAGATGTAGAGTGCTTGTATTTATCTAATAAAGGATGATTGGAGAATGCTTTGTGATACAATTGAGAGACATAAATGTGAACACTTGCTATGCTGTATTATATAGTTGAATCCCAAATTAATATGTGTGTCTGCCTTGTGAACAATATTTTTGTATTTATGTTGGCTATTTTGTCTATGTAATTATGCTTATTTTCCTTTATCAATTGTTTAATGAGTGGTCTTTTTAAAACTTCTGTTATGAGGTAATGTTTATTGTATTTTGGGAAATATTATTTTAAAATAAATATGAACAACTGGATGTACATTTCCCCCTCCTAAAAAAATAGTATTCTGTATGTCCATAGAAAAGATGCAAATATCCTTTTGATGTCAAAAGGACTGCTGGAAGAAGGGAATGTCGAAAAGATCTATGACGACCAGTGCCTTCTGCTAATGGATCACTGGATGCAACTCAATGTTTCTAGCTGGTTTATTAATTACATTTTTAAAAACTGTGCTTTATTGTGACACTTGAATTCGCAAATCACTGTTTGTATACTTCTGCTTGTAGCCACGTGCGCACATAGATAGCAATATATGGAAGATACCTTTTCTGCAAGCAGGTGGAAGCGAACAAAGAAGCAGATGTACCAGGGTTTACATACAAATTGATCATTCCTATTTGTGTCTGATGGGCTAACCAGAGTTTGTTGTGCAAAATATGGTTCAAACAGTTCCTGATTTGTCATGACAACTGAATGCAGCCTAATTCTAAAATGTCCTGAATACCCGCATCCAGAAGGAACATACTCTTAATTTACATCCTGAATGCATCCAGAAGGAACATACTCTTAATTTACGTGTACCAAATGTGGTGGTTGTAGCATTTCCAAAATATTACCATGCTGAAATAAACATGATCACAAAATGGCAGGGTATTTTGTAACTGTTTCTTTGTCAGTATCAATCTCACTCAGTTTCAGGGCAGGGTATTTTGTAACTTTGTCAGTATCAATCTCACTCAGTTTCAGGACTGCTTCATCCAGGATGAATTTCATATAGGAATATAACATATTGCTTGCTCAAGGTCATATAACTGACCACTGCACAGGATTCTAGATCAGGTGGACTTTGGGTATGATCCAACAAGTCAACTTGTCAATTTTTTGATTCTGTGTATGTTATAAGTATATTGTTATGTGTGATGTACTCACTGGAGAAGACCCTGATGCTGGGAAAGATTGAAGGTCAAAGAAGACAGGGACGGCAAAGGATGAGATGGTTAGACAGTGTCATAGATGCAACGAACATGAAATTGAGCAAACTTCAGAGGACGGCAGAAGATAGGAAGGCCTGGCGTGATCTGGTCCATGGGATCGCGAAGAGTCAGACTCGACTGTGCGACTGAACAACAACAAAAAATGTGTGTGATGGGCTCTGAAATGTGTTGACAGAGCTTCTAGGAAAATACACATCTGCACTCAACATATATAACAATGTGTGATGGCACAGAGACCTTCCAACATAGAAGAGATGTCCAATTAGGAAATTTGTTTCATGTGAAGCAGCTGTACCTTTTCCAGATTAAAATATTGTTGTCCTTTATTGATGCTTTTGGTATTTTTTTAAATGTGAAAAGCTTAGATCATATCTTTTTTCATTTAATGTTTCCTATTTCCATGTATGTCTATCACAAAACTTTTGCAGGGTTTCTATATTAGGGTCTCCCTGTTTTAATGTATTCAACAATACTTAGAGGTTGAAAATTCATTTTGAGAAGCTGCCAGGTAGTACAGATGAACAAATGCATGCTAACACTGCTGTAGGCTGACCAATTACCCATATGAGCGGCAATTATATTAGCGTGCAAAGGCAATTGGAGGGAAAATTGGGCCCTCTGGACATCCAGCTGAGTAAACAGGCTTGAGGAAGGATGTGTTAGTTTGAATAAAACACAGCTAAGCTATTTTTTTATTAAAAAACCCACCAGTCCTGAACTTACAAAACAGCAAATTCTTTGTGTGCTCATTTCAAAACATTTTTTTTCTGATTAGCTTTACTTTTCCAAAACTTATCCTTTGTTAAAGTATCGATTTGTGGTTAGATGTGATCCCATATATCACCATACATGCATTCGGAGATGTCGAGGATCATAGTGGTAAATATGTAGTACCTGGAACCTGGTAATAACTCCCAGTGCTAGCCTTCTGTCCAGTGATGGTAATATTCTTCCCCATTTTCTTGGGCTTGATAGGTTTGACCAAGATATATGAGAATTATGTAATATAAATGGGCAGAAGTTTCAAAGAAATTGTCCCCTACACACAACGGTTGTACTTACAGGATGAATCTTCCAGAATTTGATGTGGCATACTTCTGATATCAAGAGAAGTGTACCAGGGTGCGTGAAATGTCACCTCCATTGAATACTAGTACACATAATTGCTTGGGACTAGAAAGGTTTCATATTGCCTATCATCAAGAAATTACTTCTCAATCAGTCCCACAGAATATAACACATGGAGTAAATAAAACTGTGTCTTTCAGTGGGACATGTATTGAGGTTCAATATCTTCAAGCTTTTAAACTCCAGAGTTCTTCAGGTCTGAGTGTTCCAAACAAGGGCAAAATGTAACATATATCTCACTTTGGCAAAGATGTTTGGATAAGAATTTGGCTCTCCAAGAAGAATAGATGCAGAATAAGGGCAGTCAATGGCAAACCACTCTCTTGCCTTGGAAATCCCATGAGAGGTTGCCATAAGTTGGCTGCATCTTGCTGGGTGGGGGGGGAGTGTTTGGCCTAGCCTATCAAGAAAGCACTTGGAATATGTTTACAATAACTTCTGATCGTTGCTCATTTCTTGTCAGGTGCTTCGAGCACAAAATATCCAGGCTGCTCAGAAAATATTGAAGAAAGCTCAGGTTTTGGGAGTGCTTGTAGAACCACCATTACTCCTACTCAGGGGTGCTTTAACTCGCATTGGTATGCCACAGCTGCATCCATTCTTGAAGAAAGCTGACCTGACCACTTTAATGTGTCTTGGTTACCTCTAGACAAGATTATTGTGATAATTTCTACATGGGTCTTTGGAAAGCATTCAGGAACTTCAGTTGCTCCAAAATGTGACCAGGAAGTACCACATCCTTTGATATATAAGCTTACCCACATTTGGATTTTCACATGAGGTCTGATCTCTGCTTTTGTCCATCTGAAGTATGGTTGGTGGGAATGTCAGACAGAGACTTTTAAATGGTGGTGCCCCAGGCTTTGGAGCCCTAGCCCACTCTTGGGAGGGTCATTGTGCCCCCTCTCTGTTCATTTGCAGGCTACAACTGAAAGGTTTGTTTGGATGCTTCTCCGTATGTTGGAAAAATAGCATTACCAGAACATGGAAACCAGCATGTTAGGAAGAAATCTGGGCTAGAACTTTTTCCTGGCATGCTGGTTTTCAGTGTTGGGTTATTTGTGTATAAGGTGTGGAGTTAAGATAACCATTTCCCCTCAACTGCAGTCTGATGAGATATATAGAGTCAGTCAGTTTATTATTACAGTCATCGACCAGTACATATCAATTTGAAAGACAATATAGAAAAATTCCTGAGAGTATCCTAGCTGGTATGAATCAGAAAAAAACTCATAGTAACATAACAGCTTAAAACTTATACAAAATATAAAGGAAATAATTAGAACTACTGTTCAAACCTTTTAAACAATTTAAAAAGTCAGTTTAAAACAATTTTTGTTAAAAGGTAGAGATATGGTCTATATGGCAAGATGTGGCCATGTAATCCACCATGTGAAGTATCATGTGGTTATGTAGCTTAACTTTTTTAAAATTTGTTTTTTATTACCAATTTTTTCAACATACAAAACAAAACCAACCAAAAAATAGACAGAGCAATATTTCCATATAGGGGACAGCAAGATCTCACCAGAATCATAAAAACAAATACAAGATAAATTAGAAGTGTGGTGTGGCAGCTGTAAAACAGATATGTACAAAAGTCAATATTTCAAACCACTTTACAATGTTTTTAACTACCAAGATTTCATTCCTGGAAAGACATAACTACTCCGTGCTCATATACATCAGGCAAGTAAAAAATAATTATGATCATGATAAAATTTGTTTTTGCGGAGAACATCATTTTTAGTATGTAGTTTAACTCTAAATTAGATTATCTACTTTTACTGCAGCATTAACTATGGAATATATCCAACAACCTCTGTCAAACATCATGCCCATGAGACAGTAGTTAGCTTTCAAGACAACCCAGCATTTTGGTCACTTTGATGCTACTAACTGCCCTGGTTTTTCTTTCCTGAACTTGCACTATCTGTCATGGGTTCACAGTAAAATTGCTACTGACTAGGGTTACCAAGTGAAATTTTCTTACTGGCGGGGGAGCCTTGCGCGCGTGCGCTGCCAGTATGTCACCGGAAGTGACGTGCGACGTCGATCACGTTGAAGGCATTGCCCCGATCATCAGAGGGAAAACCATAGTTTTCCCTCCGACGATTGGGGCCACCCCCCAACGTGATTGACGTGGTTCCCCCCGGGGCCCGATTCCACAGCGGCAGAAATCGGGCCTCTGAAGCGGGGGTTTACCTGCCACCCGCCCCCACTTGGCAGCCCTACTACTGACACATTCTACCCCTACATTTGTTGTCTTGGCTCCTGGTCATTCTTGATAGTGGCTGTTTGTCATTCTCAGTCATTAGGCAGCCCTCAAAACCCAGATATACATGGTCTCTAAATTATGAGGTAAGTTTGATATTTCTTTGGTTATTGTCTTACAGAACATCTGACTCCTTTGTCTCCTTTCCACCAAGTTGCATCCTGTGACTCCATTCCACCATCTTCCTCCAACAGACTTGTTTCAACAAAGAAAGGCTTTTCTCCATCACAGAAAGCCTTTATCAAAAAAGTCATTCTCCATTGGAGGAAGTCTTTTTCCGTTGAAGGAAAACTTAGCAGAAGAGAGTCATGGGATCCAGCTTGGTGGAAAGGAGTAGGAGTCAGAGGATACAGCCCTCTATATCTGTCTCCAGAATGTATTCGTATTCTGCTTTAGAGATTTCACTACCCACATAATGCTTGCATTCTTATATTCACAACATCTAGTCCTAACACCACAGTAGTATCCATAATAGAACTATACTTGGGGACATTGCTGCAGTGAGGGCAAACCTTGTTTTCCACCCCTATACTTATCCTGCGATCTACTGGAGATTCACAGGTTGTCTCTTCCAGGCCTGTGTTGCAGTGAGGGCAAACCCTGTTTTCCACCCCTACACTTATCCTGCGATTCACAGGTTGTCTCTTCCAGGCCTGTCATGATCTGTGCAGGACTGGGAGCAAGGCCTGGTCCCAGGAGAGACCAGTGTGGGAGTGGAAAGTAGACAGCCTACAATCCCCGTAATGTTTAGAGAGGGTTATTGCCAATCAGTTTCCAGAGATTCTGTGAGGAGATTCTGACTTAAGCTCTGAGGGCTGTGAAAGCGGGGTTCTTTCATTTCTCATCTGCGGTCTGGTCTCTCAGAGGGGACAGGCTGGTCTGGTGAGAGAAAGATCCCTCACTTGACTGAGAGTGAGTACAGGTAGCGCAGCCTGGCAGGCTGTGGGCCTGGAAGTAGTAACTAGTTAAGTGAACTAGGTTTGTGTTGATTTTGCCTTTTAAACACTGTTATATCTCTTAAAGCACATTGTCTTGTTTTCCTTGCCCCAGTACTTTGTTAATAAACCATTTTGTTTAATTGTTATCTGCCTGATCATCACGCCTATGTTCTCGGCTTAAAAAGGGGCATTTTGGATGGGCTTGGGAGGGTACCCTGGGCCTTCTCAAGGGACCCGAAGTCCAGGGTGGTGGCGGCGGCGGAAGGTGGAGACCCCCCGGGGTCATGACAAGGCCCATGAGCTATTCAGCAAACAACATTTCTTTTAATATCAATCACCCTTAGATTTGTTTGAGTTAACCTGATATCCCCTGTAAAAAAATAAAGTTAAACCTCTTGACTTAAAACATATTAGAACTGATTGTCTGAACCACAGATTTCCTTCATGATTCCACTAATTCCTCTGTCTTTTCTGCTATCCCTTCTTAAAATACTGAAGTCTTCAAAATGTTACGTTGCTTTGTAAAACATCTTTTCTGGCACTCTTTCAGAACGTTTCCCATCAAGTTTAAAAGCAAAATCTTAGAGAGGTGTATCATGCTTAAGGCATCTCTTGTCACTAGCAGTTTATCAGAATCACCCAAGTAAACAAATGTTTGCAGGTTATGCATAGTATGTTCTGACTGACGGCTATATTGATTGCAAAGGAAAAGAGGGAAGGGGGGGAGATAAATGTTACTTTGATGAGAAAGGCAGGACTTTTATCTAAAGAAAGCGCATTGTTCTCTTCCAAACCTGGAAACAATGAATGCCTTATGCACCTCACCCCATCCGCAACTCTAATACTAAAGCTTCAGTAAAAGGAGTAGGGGGGGGGATGTCTTTGCAGAAGACAAAATAAAGCACAATTCATAAGTGTGGGGAGAGGGAAGGTTTGCTGGCTGACAGGTATTTGCATTTCATTAAAGGAAAGGTAACCTGTTGGAAAGGGGGACCTCGGGGGAGATTACGGTTTACATTTGATGTGGTGTATCCAGGGGTATCATAGAGAACTGCACATATCACTTTAAAGCCCCAGGCAGGTGTGTCCCTAGTAAGCACCTCACTAGGAAATGTTGCCTATGTGTGCACAATGGATCATGTTCCCATACTTTAACAAGCAGGCTTTCTGAAAAATGGATGAAGAATACAAAGGCTGCTGGAAGATGGATAATTTGTGTGTGTGTGTGTGAGAGAGAGGAAGATGGATAATTTGTGTGTGTGTGAGAGAGAGAGAGAGAGAGACAGAGAGAGCGAGCACTTTTTCCTGAAGTACACTGAGCACATTAGTTTCCCTGCTGGCTGATGAACAGAGAAGTCCTATAGCTAATAACCAGAGGGAAGGTACACAGCACTGAATACCACTAATAGGAGATCAGGTATCCAGTGTTAGCCCATTCTTGGTGGGAATAAGAATGCAATGCTTATTTTTATTTCACAGAAAAATGCTTCAAAGCAGCCTACAAAAACAGAGTTCTGTTGCAAACAAGACTAGCCTTCTTCCCTTGCTTTGTGATTTGCTGACTCAAAGTCAAATTATACATCAATCAAAATAGGTGCAAAAAGCTTTTCCTGCACTGTGTACACCACTTCAAGCTGCAGGTTGCATGTTCCTATATTCCTGCACATAGAACAATATTGTTTCAAGAAGAAAGATATGCTGAACCCTTCCCAATGTGTCTTAGGACACATGCCGGGAATGTAGAAGGCACCAGGTTCTACCACTGGCATTTCCAGTTTTTTAAAAAAAGATATCTCTGCAGGTATTTCTCTGCCTGACCTTGACCTTGACAAGCCATTGCCATGTGGAGAAGACACTGCTAAATAAAGCAGTTAGATAAATATATGTTTGAACATGCTGAGAATGTCTTTGTATGGGGAGCTTTCATTCATGGGGAGCTTTCATTCATTCATTCAGCCTGAAGTGGTACAGAAAAGGAAAAAAGTCACCATTTGCATGTGGACAAGAGGGAAGATGCATACATTTCCAGTTCAGAGGGAGGCAATGAGCAAAAAGCCTGAGGAAAAAGCCTGTATCCAACAACATTAAGCAAACTTAAGTGTCCTTAAGTTTTCTTAAAAGGCAATGGCAATTTCTGGTGATTTCCCCCCTTCCACTACAGACTCCCACTATGCCGTTCTGACTGTAGCTCAGTAGGCTGCACTGGGAGGGGGAACTTGTAGAAATCATCACCCACCCCTCTTACAAAAACGTAAAGGTACTTTAATTTTCCTAACAGTGGCTGGATAGAGGCCAAGTCTAACAACTCAAATTAACAACAATTATCAAGGAATTCCCTGAAAGGCAGTGGAAAGGGGGGAACAAAATTGGTCAGGGAAAGGTACCAGAAGCTGGGAACGGTATCTAGTGAGGAGGGGCCTGTTAGAACATAGGCAAAATTAATATTTGACACTCTCAGCTTGCATTTTTAAACATTTACTTACCTTACATACACTACAAGTTTATAGTAGATTTATTTGATTATAACTGTACACCCAATAATAACAATCCCAGCCATAAATTGACCTATTACATTTTATTTGTGACCTCATTGTGTTGTTGTGAAGCTAAACTGCTGTTTTAAACTTCTACCAAGAAGAATAGCATCTGATATATATAAAAGCCCTAACTTATTGGCACTTTCCAGCTCTCCCATTGGCTGTGCTGTGTGCTCCATCAGCCATTGGCCAATCAACCACCACTCAAGAGTACTTGCGTGCCATTGGGTCCGCTCCTCTCTCCCACCCACTGTTAGCCTGGCTACTGTTCCCTGACAATAAACTGCCAAAAAGGTTTCTCTCCTGGTGAAGACAGTTCTCCTGCTTGGTTCCTGTGGGGTTAACGTTTCCCTCAGTGGCTGTTACTAGACAACTAAGCTTGCTTCTGTCAGTACAAAGGCAATGGCAGGAGGCCCTCTCAGGCCTACCAGCTCCAGGTTGGGAAATTCCTGGAGATTTTGTGGTGGAGTCTACGAAAAGCAGACTTTAGGGAGGAGAGAGGCCTTAGCTGAATGGAATGCCGTAGACTCCACTCTCCAAAGCAGTTATTTTCTCCTGGGGAACCATTACTGCCAATCTCCAGGTGAGGGCTGGAGATCACTCAAACTTAAAATGGCTGCTTTGCAGGGTGGACTTTGTATCATTATACCCTAGGGTTGCCAAATGGCACTCACCTCCTTGGCGGGGGACTCCTGGGCAGTTCCCGGGATGCGCGCGAAGCGCACGCGCTGCATCTACGTCACCCGGATGTGACATCATGACGCCGGGCACGCTGGGGGCGGGGCCACAGCCATTTGAGGGGAAAACTATGTTTTCCCCTCAAATGGCTGT
>NW_015175362.1:808633-817156 GCF_001447785.1 Gekko japonicus | reverse complement strand
TTGGGAGATTCATGCAGATTTGAGAGGTGGAGCCTGGAGAGGGTGGGGTTTGAGGAAGGATGGGACCTCAGACAGGTACAATGCCATAGACTCCACCCTCCAAACCAGCAATTTCCTCCTGGGAAACCATTGTTGCCAATCTCCAGAGGGCAACTCCAGAATTACAACTGCTCTTCAGATGGCAGAGATCATTAACCCTGGAGAAAACGGTGGACTCTGTGTTATTATACCATGCTGAGGTCCAGGGGTCATTTTGTAGAAAAAGAGCTAGGGGGATTCATTAGCATAACTCATTAGCATATGCCACACCCCCTGACATCACCGGACGTGTGTCCTCCCCACAGCCGGCGGCGACCTCCAGCGGGCACCAGCAGGGAGCTCCAGGCCCCGCCCTCCCGCACCTCACCCGGGGGGATGGCGTCCCCCCGCGTCCCCCCCCAAATGACCCCTGCTGAGGTCACCACAGCAAATTGACGCTGACTGCCTAAGGCTGGGGCACCCGCCCAGAGCCTCCTTCTAGAGCTCGTTGTATTTATTTCCACAACAGGCCTTATTCCTAGGTAATTAAGGCTGATTTGATTAAGGTGAGTTTAAAAGAGGAGTAGAGACTCAAACTTCCTACATACTAATCCCAAACTCTCAGTTCTTTTTTGTGCACTGAAAACATATGTTGGTTTTATACCTCTTTAATTGCTGCCCCTCCTCCAGATTTCTGGAGGGGTTGTATTTTACTACATTGCTAGGGCTCCTCTGTCAGTAACCCTTAATGACCATCACATAACTACAGTCTTCAGGGTTTACTGGCAAAAGTAATAACTGTTAAACAAATGTAAGTATTTAGAATGGATGCAGTGTATAGATTAGACACAGTGTATAGATTAAGGCTAACCATTATTTATTAATATATGAGAGGAAGCTTAAATTATGTGATTTTAAAAACTTCTGGAAGTGTAGCCTTTATGTGAATGAATGACCCAATCTTAGGGTTGCCAACTCTGGGTTTGGGAATTCTTGGATATTTGGGGGTGGAGTGTGAGGAGGGCAGAGTTTGTTGATAGGAGAGACCTCAACAGAGTATAATACTGTAAACAGCTAGATCTGAGTCCAGTAGCACCTTAGAGACCAACGTAATTTTCAGTTTATAAGATTTCAAGAGGGGAGCTTTGACTCTTGAAAGCTTGTAATGCCCAAAATCTTGTTGGTCTCTAATATGCTACTGAACTTGAATCTAGCTATTCTACTACATACCAACACAGCTACCCTCAGAAACTCATGCCATAAATCCCACCATCCATAGTAGCCATTTTGGCATATGGAACTGATCTCTGTAGTCTGTAGATCAGTTGTAATTCCAGGTCTCCAGGCCCCACCTGGAGGTTGGCAAACCTATTTTTGTCTCAAGGGAGAGTAACATTTGGAGGCCTGTCTGTATATATGCAATAGTCACCAATCTGAAAAGAGAGAGGCAGGAGGTTCACAGTGCAACCCTATGTGATTTACTCCAGTCTAAACCCTTTAAAATCAATGTGTCTAGACTGGTGTAACTCTGCACAGGACTATACTGTCAATTGAAAAGAACATTTTTAATGGTGATCTTTTTCCCATCTGAATTTTCCTCCCCAAAGCTTCAATATTAAAGGCAAATTAGATGTGTTTACCACAGGCTACTTCCTTCTGTGGCCTAGTCATGTTGCAGAAGCCAGGCAAGGCCTGCAACACAGATTTCTAACGATGGAAAAGAGCAGGAGGTTAACGGCAAGCTTTTATACTTTCATTCATGAATAAAGCATTGAAAATTCTGTGTGTATGGTGAGGGAGAAGACTGCAGTTATTCAGTTGGGAGGCAAAGGCACTCTGCCTATTTTGGGCCTCCTCCACATAATGTAGTACAATGAGAAAGGAGAATCCTGGGCAGAATGGGCTGTTCCACGGTCGACTGCATCATTTCTGTATCATCATTCCGATGCCCTCCTGTAAAAATACTGTCGAATATTTATTTTGTAACTACTAGGAATTATTAACGTAGGGGAACTTCAACAAACATAGTATCTCTCTGACAATCTGAAGTAGAACAGTCCATTCTACTATCTCAGCATTCAGCCACGTGTAGATCGAGCCCTAGACAGGCCTTAATTAGAGCCTGCAAGGTGATCACTTTACAGGGATCTCATGAAGGAGCCATATGTTTCAAGGTATGTACTTTTTTTTTAAACTTCAAACTCTCTCATTTTGTAAAAAAAATCTGGTTCTCTTGGCTTTGTGTAACTCATATGAGGTTAAAATAAAAAGGGCTTCAAATTTGGGGTTAGATATTTATTCTGGGAACCTCTGGCTACTTGCCTTTCAGTTTCTAACATCTTATGGCTAGAAAATATTAAAGCTAAAGTGCTGGAGGTTCCAGTTTCTACATAACTGACATTAGCAGCCTCTTCTTGCCTTCCTCATATTCAAACCCAAGTCCTATATGGGGTTTGTGGTGCTTACTAGTATCTAGACCCTTCAAAAGTGCTGGCACATCAACCAAAGCTGGTGGAAAAAAACCAGTGCAATACACACTATCTGAAATTCTTAATTATCAGTAGGGAATTTCAGGTGCACATTTCTTTGCAGGGACCCTGGGAGGATTGGGTAATTGACCCAGTAACAGTGTATTATGTAGTTAAGTCCCTCAGTTTGACCCTGAACATGGTAATTGTAAGTCTGTATACAGTGAAGCAAGAGTGCTTCTCCATTCATTTGGCTACTCAAATTTATGTATTTACTTATGTATTTATACCCCATTTTTCTAAAAAATGGACACCCAAAGCAGCTACAACTTTCACCTTCCCCTGTCCATTTTATCCTCACAGCAGCCCTGTGAGGTAGCTTGGGCTGACAGTTGGTGACTGACTGTAGGTCACCCAGCAAGCTTCCATGGCAAAATGTGGATTTGAACCTGTGTCTCCCAGATCCTAGTCTGATTACTCTAACCACTGCATGTGCTGGCTCACTCAAACACTATTAGCCCTTGTCCATTCCAAAACTGCCTCCAAGCACCTGTTCATGGTTTCCACAGCCTCCCTGGAATATCTTGAAAGCATGAGATAGAGCTGAGTGTCATCTGCATATTGGGAGCAACTCAGCCCAGATCTCTGGATGACCTCTCCCAAAGACTTTACGTAGCATGGGGGACAAGATACAACCTTGCGGAACCCCGTAGACCAGAGGCCAAGGGGTGGAGCAGCAGTCTCCCAGCACCATACTCTGCCACCAGCCTTCAAGGTATGACCAAAGCCAATGTAAAACAGTAGCTTGGACATTATCCAGTGGTTATATGGACACTATGGTAAGTGATAGTTTGTAATACTTTGAAGTGATTTTCTATAAACCCAGTAGAGACTAGGGTTGCCAGCTCTGGGTTGGGAAATACCTCAAGGGTTTTTTTGGGGGGAGGAGCCAGAGGAAGGCAGGGTTTGAGGAGGGGAAGGATTTCAATGGGGTATAATGCCATAGAGGCATTTTCTCCAGGTGAACTGATCACTGTCACCTGGAGATCAGTTGTAATCCCAAGAAATCTCCACAGTCCCATAGCTAGGACATTTTTTTTTTTGGGGGGGGTGGCCTCGATGTACTTACGTCACTTCTGTATTGTGTACTTACGGTTTCATGTTTAAAAATTCTTACTATCACAAAATTTCACCTAACATCTTCTTGGTTCTTGCAATATGACAAAACTGTTATAGCATACAAATAACCCTGGTTGTAATCATCATAACAAAAAGCTATCCCTAGCCCAATGTATCCCCAAATTCTTATAATTCTATTATTGCTTTAGAAAGCTTCATTAAAGTGAATATTGGAGCCAGTGTAGAAAGCAGCTGGTTAAGAAATGAGTTTATCCATCACCACTGAATGGTGTTAACAAGCAATGACAAGTAATACAGGGGTTTGCAACCATATTATAAGCAAAATTCATCATATTACACTTTATAACAAAACCCATTCTTTCTTTCTCTTTTTTCCAACAGCATTCCTTTTTTGGTCCAATATTGACATATTCTTTGTGATTTCTTTGTAACATGTGCCTACATGTACCTCAAATTGTTTGACCTCTGAAGAAGGCCTGATTGGGCTGAAACGCGCTAGGTCACAATAATTGCTCCTTGTGTACTTGTCATTTATATTAGTTAACAAGGCTTTCATTGGGCTGTTATATGTTTTTTAACTTTTCTCAAAACAAATACATGTATTTTTCCAAGAGTGCCAGATAAAAGCAGTTTAAATGTTTTTGAATGACAGATTTTACCAGATTTGGATATCATTTTTTTAATCAGTCCAGCACTCAACTTTACTTGTAGTCACCACTAGAAACACTAGAAATACATGCTTTTCTATGTCCAGTGTTTCTTTTAAAAAAAAAAAATCTGCCCTCAAAGGGTAGAATTTTGTTTGTTTTTTCATAGCAGACACATATAACACATATACACATATACACACATATAACACAAACGGGGGTATCAAATGCTTATGTTTCCAATAATTGCCTCTTAGATATTCTCTATCTAATACAATATCACGTATCATTATTTTCTATGAGCTCACATTTTTGTATCTTAAAACCAACATCTGTACCTGCTATCTCAATGTTCTAACCTATACTTTGCTCTAAGGATTACATTTTTTAGGTTACAATCATTTGCACTATTATACCAATTATAGAAGCACCTCCATGTGTTCTGGAATGTATAGTTTGTGGATCCTCTTATCAACAAAGTCAATTTATCACTTTCCGCTGTTTCCATCAATTTTTGTATATATTCCTGCTTTTTTGGTACATCTTGTGCCTTCCAGTATTTGGCATATAGCATTCTTGCCGCTGTAGTGAAGTGTTTCCACTGTATATACGGAAATGACATTTCAATAAGTGGGATGGTGTGGCATTTCCACCCCTCCCTCCATGTTATGATGGCCTGTGTTGCTGTGTTGGCGTAATCTGAGGCGGAGGAAGATGGTTAGAATGCAGTACTACTGCCCAGCTAGACAAAAACGTATTTCTGTGTTACTCGACAGGCACTTTGAAAAGCTACACAATTGTCACCTTGTGCTCAGAACACTTAAAACAAAAAGTAGAACAAAGCTTCTTTTTTTCCTTCCTCACTACATTCATGGAAAATAGGCTTATTCGGGTGTGTGTGGGGGGAATTGTACTCACTAACAAACAGTCATCCTTTGCGGAAAAAGGGTTATGGAATCAGACTTTCCTAGTGACCAAACTTCTGTATTGTGTGAACAACAAATTACTAGTCACCTATTTACTAGTCACCTACTAACCAAAATCAACTATAACGGAAGTAGTTGCTAGCAAAAGTGTACTGCAAAATGTGATTTTTCACAGTCGGATAAAAACTTGAAACTCCTTTTCAATCCTTTCAGTGTTAAAAAATGAGAGCCTTGCTAATGATCACCCATTTTACAGTGGCTGTTTCCCCTCCTTCTATGTCTTGCAGTTGCTTCTTTCATGTGGCAAATCACTTGATTGGTTTGTCATTATTCAGCCCTCCATAAGGCAGCTGTGGTAATGGTACGCAAACTTCAGCTTCTGCTCATGATGAACATCAGATGTCCTGCTCTGGATGAACCACCACAAGCAGGGCAGTAGCATGCACTGAACCATGGTTTGATCATTTAACATCAGCATTTCTTCATTTACATTGACTTGATTCATGAACAAGCCTCAGGCTTGTGCACTCTGCTCCCTCCTACGTTTGCATGGTCCAATTTCTTCCCTTCCTCCTTTCCTGCATTAAAACCATAGTTTACTATTTTATCTACATCATGGTTTTTAGTTATGGTTCATAAGCAAACTATGACTTGCACAAATCATAGTTTGGATGCAATTATTAGCATAGGGAACATGTTCCACATTCTGTATGTATTTTGGATTGTATGTAATGTATTTTGACACATCTCATACAATCCAGCAGGAGTCCAGTGGCACTTTAGAGGTCAACAAAATTTATTCTAGCATAAGCTTTTGTGAGTCAAAGCTCACTTCTTCAGATGCTTCAGATGAACGTGGGCCCTGTTCATACGAGCTGTTTGGGCCGGGAGAAGGACGGATCGGGGCCGGAGCAAACGGGCGCGATCCCACAGCAACATCTGGGGAACGTCGTGCTACCGTCTCTGATCTGTCCCATCCCGCCCATGAAGCGCACCCAAAAAAGAACCACCTACCTGGGTGGTTTTTTCGAATGGGCCGCTGCAAGTGCGGCCGTGGGATCGCTGGCGCGTCCTTGCGCCGGCGCATCCCCGGCTCCTGGCCGAACTGCGCATGTGTGAGCATGCGCAGTTCGCCAGCCTCCCCTTCCCACCGTCGCTTTCTCCCCGGCATCTGATCGTGCCGGGGAGCGACGGCGCCGCGGCTCGGGGGATCCGTGCGATCCCGCCGCGCCATCTCAACTTTGATGCGGCTCAGATTAGCCGCAGTTCGACCGTCCTTTTCCCTGCCGTGTGGCAGGGGCTGTGGTTACCCATCTCGATTAGCTATATAATTCCTTGTGTGTACCCTCACCATAGATGCTTATCTATGCCACAAGTATGATGCCACAAATAATAATGCTTCAAAGCTCACCAACTAGACAAACAGCCATTTCTCCAAATAAATTGGCTGTATCAGATTATTATCACGAAGTGGCAGACTGTTACAAGCAGACGTGTAAAAACTGGCAGCAAAACAACTAGTTCTGTTTCTGACTCCTTAAGGAATCATATGGAGTCTGAAACCCGCCTCCAGTTCCTTCTAGTCCAGCTAAACTGTAGTGTAAAAGCTCCCAGATGTCTTGTTTGACTCCTAAATTCAAACAAAAAAACTAGTCGCCAACTTTTTCCTGGCCCTCCCTGTAGCAGGAGGGTGTCACCTTCCAAAGAGTACAGTGAAGACTCCAGGCCATAAGGAAAACATACCCAGTCACTGAAAAGCATGAAGGTAACAGTATCGGTGTCAAAGCAAGTGATTGTCTTGCTGTTCTTCAGGGTGGTATTGTTTGGTCAATAAATAGGTCACAAAGAATCTTCTAATTTTAATTACAGTAATTATATTACCTAAAAAAAGGTAAAGGTTCCCTTGCTCGAAAGCCAGTCGAATCCGACTCTAGGGCTGTGGTGCTCATCTCCGTTTCAAAGCCGAAGAGCCAGCGCTGTCCGAAGACGTTTCCGTGGTCATGTGGCTGGCATGACTAAACACCAAGGCGCATGGAACGCTGTTACCTTCCCACCAAAGTGGTACCTATTTATCTACTTGCAATTTCTTGCTTTCGAACTGCTAGGTTGGCAGGAGCTGGAACTAGAGATGGGAGCTCACTCCATCATGCGGCACCCGGGTCTCGAACTGCTGAACTACCGACCTTCCACAGCCTGCAATTCAGCGTCTTAACCACTTGAGCCACCACAGCTCCTATATTACCTAAAGGATTGCAAAAAACCCCTGAGAGAGTGTGTTATGATTAAAACAAAATTCCTGATGATAAAGACTTTCAAATCACTGTCTTTGAGTCTTCAAACATAGCAGGCATAAACATACAGAGACAGAACACAGATCAGTTAAAATGGTGTCTGGAAGGCAACAAAACATCTGCAAAATATGTAATTATGAATTTGGGGTCATACAGAAGTTGTATAAGTACTGTGTTACATGAGGGGACAGGTGTGGCTCTTGACAACCCACTTGAGACACATGCTAAAGGCCTTGAAGACCGTACAGGCCATAGAACAGCCCACAGGCATGGCCTTCAGTGTTCCCTCTAAGCTGAGTTAGTGTGAGCTAGCTCACAGTTTTTTAGCTTCCAGCTCACACATTTTTGCCTTCGCTCAGGAAGGATGGCTCCAGTGCAAACTAACTTATGCAGTAGCCAAATCGCCCGCTCACAACTTTAATGCCAGGAGCATACAAAGTAGAATTTCTGCTCACAAGACTCCACAGCTTAGAGGGAGCATTGATGGCCTTGTCTATGTACCTAAGGCCAGAAGTTGCTGGGATCCCAGAAATTGCTGGGATGGACTGGCAGCATCCGAAAGGCGAACTGGATGTCACAGTTGCCCGTAAGAGCCCGGGACGGCTGGATCAGACTATGGGTGATTTCTCACGATGCACTTGCGCCTGATTTCCGCTGGAGTTTCCTGACCCGTAGCAAATTTGTCGATTTCACAGTGAAAGGATTTCAAGCCAGTCTGCCCCGTGTGTGCCGCGGTCTTTCAATTTTGCATGAAAGCCTTGGGGAGTGGCTTCCTGCACTCGACATCCTCACACCACCGCCCCTTGGTCTCCAACCCCTCCCATCCGACCTCCCTCCTTCCACCCCTTTATTTTTTTTTTTGTACGCATGCTCTGTATCGTTAGTTCGTTATTTCGTAACAATGGGGGAGAGGATGCAGCATGTGACACTTCTTCAGCATTCTGATTGGTGAACTTTGTCTCTTGTGCCGGGAGTTTTAAAAAAAGGTCTGGAGATTCTCCATTTTTATCATCTCAGCCCTGAAACGTCCCCC
>NW_015175362.1:808151-808466 GCF_001447785.1 Gekko japonicus | reverse complement strand
CGCTGCCTCCGGGAGCGTTGCCTCTGGGGGGGGGGGCGTTTAAACGCCTTCTCTCGCCCTAATTTGACAATTCCGGGTTTCCTGGTATCTCCTTTCCTGAGCAGGAACAACATGCAAGGTAATTTGTACAGAGCCCTGTGCTGGGGATGCCAGCCTCCAGGTGGGACCTGGGAACCCCCCAGAATTACAGCTCATCTCCACTCTACAGAGATCAGTTCCCCTGGTGAAAATGGATGCTTTGAAGGGTGGACTCTATGGCATTGTACTCCAATGAGGTTCCTGTCTTCCACCCCCAAATCTCCAGTTTGGTGTAGT
>NW_015175362.1:807927-808049 GCF_001447785.1 Gekko japonicus | reverse complement strand
GCCATTTCTGTCAAGAGCTCTCTCAGCCCCACCTACCTCACAGGGTGACTGTTGTGGGGAGGGGAAGGGAAAGGAGTTTGGAAGCCGCTCTGAGACACCTTTGGGTAGTGAAGGGTGGGGTA
>NW_015175362.1:807620-807753 GCF_001447785.1 Gekko japonicus | reverse complement strand
TACTCTAGGGTTGCGGTGCTCATCTCCGTTCCCAAGCTGAAGAGCCAGCACTGTCCGACGACGTTGCCGTGGTTGTGTGGCCGGCAAGACTAGACGCCGAGGCGCACGGAACACTTACCTTCCCACCGAAATG
>NW_015175362.1:747865-804261 GCF_001447785.1 Gekko japonicus | reverse complement strand
AAGTCTCCTGCATGCCATGAAATGCGTTGCTTTGTGCCCTGCGTCCATTTCATTTCAATGATAGATCGAACTAACGACACCATTTTTTTTTAAAAAAAATTTTTTTTAAAGGAGGTGGGCCACTGGGCGTGGTGAAAGTGTAGAGGAGGGAAGGTGGGAGGGCTCCATTAACTTCGAGGCAACAGGAAAATCCGGTAATTGGAGGATCGCCCTGATGCGGGGCGAGTCAGTGCAACCCGCGCAGCAAAACCAGCCTTCGAAACAAATCGTGTGAAACTGACAAGATGTGCCGGAGAGAACAAAGCCTTGACCGCGGGTCAAACCCTCGTGCGAAATCACCCTATGCTGACTGTGTAGTCAAATGAGGCATACAGCATAGAGCAAAATTCCTATGGGATGGTCTCCTTGACGGATGAAACCATGGGATAGGAGAAGTGCTGAAGTAACTGAATCTCACCAGGGCCTTCTTAGGGAACCACCCTGTGTGGAAACATCCTTAGGTTCAGCTGAAGGGGCCTGCAGCCTTGTTCCCCATGTGCTCCTTGGCCACCTTGGTAGCTATAATGTCAGGCATGACAAAGGGGGATTTAAGGTTGCTTGAATTCATGGGGTGTGGGGACTGGTAAAGGGGATGCAGAAACCCTGGGTCTGTTTTTATGGTCTATTGGTAAATTTTAATCTCTTTAAATGTTTTTAAAAATTATTTTGTAAGTTGCCTCAGACAGGTTTTTACAGAGGTGGCATAAAAATGTTCTAAAACTAGGGTTGCCAGCCCCCAGGTCCAGGCAGGGGTTTCCCCACTTTTGGGGGCTCCAATCTACCCCCAGCCAGCTGGCCGATTGGGGAAACCCTGCTCTCAAGTCCCACCCACAAGCATGCCCTCCCGACCAGTCACCCCTCTCCCTTCCCTCCTGCCAGATTTAAAGGAAGGAGGGAGGGGTGGTTGTGCTTGGGGATGGGGCTTGGGGTGGCCCCACCCACCCCCGGTATGCCCCCCAAATCCCCCCACTGGAGTGAGGAGGGGACCTGGCAACCTTATCTAAAACAAACTAAATATATTTTATGCAATATTTACAAGCAGAGATTTAAAGGGATCCTGTGTTTCGGAGAGCTCACATGTCTTTTTTATATCAAAGGGATGTTTACTTGAAGCTGCTTTTATATAGCTCTGTGGAAGCTCTTTTATCTTACCTAGGGTTTTATTGTGCACTTTTTTTTGCTGGCTTGCTGTATTTATTCTTGTTATTTTATTTCTGTTTTATTGCACTTTTTGCAATTGGCATTTTGTTGGTCTCCTTTAATTTTTGGAGATAGGTGTGGTATAAGTATTTTTTATACTTCGATGGGGCGCTGTTGGTGCCAGCACCAGAGGTTAGGACTTTGGGAGTGCTCTTGGATTTCTCCTTAACAGTGGAGGCCCAGGTAGCAGCTACTGCCAGGTTAGCCTTTTACCATCTCCAGCTGATTAGGCAGTTGGCTCCTTCCTTGACTGTGCTGACCTAGCAACACTGATCCATGCAATGGTCACCTCGACTACTGTAACGCTCTCTACATAGGGCTGCCCTTGTCATAGATTCGGAGGCTGCAGCTGGTGCAGAATGCCACAGCTAGGCTTCTGATGGGTCTCCCCAAGTGGGAGCCCATCCAGCCTGTGCTGAGGACGCTGCACTGGCTGCCAGTAGCATACCAAATTCGCTTCAACGTGCTGGTTCTTACCTTTAAAGCCCTATATGGCCAGAGTCCAACATACCTGCGGGACCGCCTTTCACCATATATGCCCCAGAGAGCACTACAGTCGGGGTCTCAAAACCGACTGACCCTCCCAGGCCCCAAAGATACCAGGATCACTACCACCAGGGCCAGGGCTTTCTCAGTGGCGGCCCCGTCCTGGTGGAATGAGCTCCCGGAGGAGATCAGGGCCCTGCGGGATCTCTTACAGTTCTTCAGGGCCTGCAAGATGGAGCTCTTCCGCCAGGCTTTCAGCTTGGGAGCCACCACCACTATAGAGCCCTGGCCCTTGGTTTTGACACCTAGCCTGTGCCACAGGAAGATCAGGAGCAGAATGATGCCTAGACCTCTGAAAGTACACTGTGAAAGTCAGCCATCTTGCGGGGAGGGCGGGGTACATAAATCAATTATTACCAAGCAGTAAAATACTAATTAATAGTGGTCTTTAATGTAATTCATATGGTTGCTGAAAAATAGTATATTTCATATGGTTGCTGAAAAATAGTATATTTATGACATTTTTATCTAGGCTGGATCTTTGCATTTTACATTCTCTGTCCTGAGACAAAAATAGTCTGCGGAGTAATATTTTTTGAGAGTCCAGTAAATTTAAAGCATAACAAGGATACTTATTCAACTATTTATTTCTTCTGCTAAAAAAATAACTCCTGCTGATTGTTAATATATTCAGGACAGACAAAAGGAAGTACTTCTTCTCTCAAAGTATTTTAATTATGGAATTCACTGTCAGTGGACATGATGATGGCTGTGAGCAAAATTGGCTGTAAAAGCAGCTTAGGCATTCACGGAGGATAGGTCCATCAGTGGCTCCTAGCTAGGATTGCTTAAGCGAACCTCCATGGCCAGAGGCAGTAAACCTCTGAATACAGTGTTAGGAAGCAACATCATAGAAGGCCCTTGGCCTGTGGTCTTGTTGGTTGGCTGCTCTGTGAAACAGGATGCTGGATATCCTGGATACCTGGTCTGGTAGTTCAGTCTTTCCCCCCAGCTTACTACATCTTTCTTAATGAATATTTCCAGTGTAATATATTTCAAGTTGTAGTGTAGGGTTGGGCAGGGGGAGATTGGTTGTCAAGTCACGTTTACTTATGGTGAACCCATAAGTTTTTCAAGGCAAGAGGCGTACAGAGGTGATTTGCCATTGCCTGCCACTGAATCACAAACCTGGACTTTCTTGGTGGTCTTCCACCCAGATACTAACCGGGGCCAACCCTGCGTAGCTTCTGAGATCTGACAAGATCAGGCTAGCCTGAGCTGTCCATGTCAGCACTTGTATTGTATGTTACAAATACAAAAGGAATGCATATCAGCGCTGTATATACTCTACAATGAAAATGAAACCACTGGAGTCAATTTGTATATATTTACATATGCTGCTGAATTTATCCTGCATCACATAGTTATGGGAAGGGGCAAGGCAGGGAAGCTCCACCTCCTTTCTGGTAAACTGCAGTGCCCTTGCTGAAAAGGGTCAAATCATCTTTTTTATAGAACAAAAAGGCTGGATGATGAGAAATTGATAGCGATATAGAGAAAGTGAGTGCTAAGGCTCGAGCTTGTCTGGAAACCACATTATGTGTCTTCTAGGAAAATTCTGCCTTCTGATCCCATGCACTGTATATACTCTGCATTTATCAAATGGCAATCTGCACATGTTTGGAAACACTCTGTGTTTTGTTTCACTTGCTGATACTGAAAGCAAGTTCCAAATCTCACCGAGGAGGAGGAGGAGGAGGAGGAGATTGGATTTATACCCCGCTCTTCACTCCCCAAAGGAGTCTCAGAGCGGCTTACAAACTCCATTCCCTTCGCCTCCCCACAACAGACACCCTGTGAGGTAGGTGGGGCTGAGAGAGCTCTGACAGAAACTGCTCTTTTTCAAGAACAGCTCTTATGAGAACTACAACTTGCCCAAGGTCATCCAGCCAGGTGCAAGTGGAGGAGTGGGGAATCAAACCCGGTTCTCCCAGATTAGAGTCCGCAGACTTAACCACTACACCAAACTGGCACTAAACTGGTTTCATTTTCATTGCAGAGTATCACAGACATTACAACTAGGAAGGGACATAAATGGAGAAAACTCCCTTCCCCACCGTATATTTCTCACATGCCACCAGTATAGAATTAACCAGATGAGATTTCATTCAGGGCAGCTGAAAGAACTGTGCATGAACACCTTGCAGCCTTCTGTCCTGCTCAGCTTTGCTAACCTCCAGGTGGCACCTGGAGATCTCCTGCTGTTGCAGTTGATCTCCAGACAACCAAGATCAATCCCCTTGAAGAAAGTGGCTGCTTTGGAGGGCAGCCTCTGTGGTATTATACCCCGTTGAGGTCCCTTCCCTCTCTAAACCCTGCCCTCCCCATGCACTATCCCCCAGATTTCCAACCCAAAGCTGGCACCTTCACTGTCCTACCCTTGATAGGCTGGCACCACCTCCAGCCTGTATGCAGGTTGACAGGGCCAGCGTCCCCATACCCTAAGGCGGGGCAGCTGCCACGACCCAGGGCTTCTGACAGAGCCCACTGCGGTTGACCCCCCCCACACACACTTATTTGCTAGTGCTCCAGCATGCTCCTAACTACACTCATTGCCCAGTTGTTGTTGTTCAGTCGCACAGTCGAGTCCGACTCTTCGCGACCCCATGGACCAGATCACTGCCCAGTACCAGTGGGAAAATGGTTGCAGGCAGTGGTGAGCATGAGCAGTTGGAGAACTCATAGTGGACAGGGTAAGGATACACAGGCAGGTAGAAGGAATGCAGGTGGGGGGAACGCAAGGAGGGCCTGATTGTGGGGATGGTGGTGGGTAGAAGAGGGGAAGGTGTCCCTGGGAACTCTCTATCTGGGGCCCCTCAAAACCTGGAACTGGCCTTTCAGGTTGATATCATTCCTATCTGCTGGTTTCTTGTTCAAACTTTGATTGTGAAGAGTTAAACTGTTTCCATATGTGCAGCATGTTAATAAGGTTTGTAGCCTTTGGCAACCTCATCTGCAGCTGCTACCTGTGTGTTCCTTTCCTCTGTGTGTGTGTGTATGCATGCGCCCCTGCAGTGACATTTGAACCGAGCTCCAGTTGTGTCAATGAAACTGTTATGTCTTTGTTGGGGGAGATATTTATTCTGAGCAATTACAGTTCCCCCCCCCCATTTCATCTGCTCTCAAATCTAACTGTGGAACATGTCAAACAATATACAACAGAAGAGAATGCAAATAAACTTTAGCTTGCATAGCCCAGCAAAGCATTTAGCCGCCCACTTGCAAAATACTTAACTCTTGTACACATGATACACAAAGAATGCTAGCTAGTTTCCTGCAGTTCAGACACACATGCACCCTAACACACAAACACCAAACCTGATCCTTGTCTTTATATCTGTGAGGTTGGAGTTCTTGCTAATAAAGGAGCTTTTCCCATGATGCAGTGTGATAAGGATTGGCCTACATGTAGCCCAGCAAGCCACTGCTGATGTTTTCTTGATTAGGTGTCTTATCTTCCATTGAGCTGCATCAGATGAAGGTTGCTGACAGCGTAATGGCAGGGAAAACGTCGGACAGCTCCATAAAATGGCAGCTATGTTATGACATGTCAGCCAGGACTTGGTGGATGGTAAGTTGGTGTGATAACACTTTTTTTCTCCTTCCTGAAAGTTTTTTTTTCTTTTGGAACTCCTCCTTCATTGTTAAAATGCACGTGTTGTAAAGTTCACATCGGCGCAAAAACTTTCAAGTGCAAGTTCAGCCGCTCGGTGGAACCCCCTAAACATCCTAGCAGGTTAGGATGTGTTGTGGCAACATTTTGTAAAACTGAGCAAGGGCAGGGGGAAGAATTTAGCTCCCTTTTTTCTTTGCTGGAATCAAATAAACAAACAAAACTCCTCATAAAATATCAGTTTTACTTTGTGCCCAGGCTGGCTGGCTAGCAGTGAGAATGAGCATGGGTAAAAAAGAAAGCAGCAATGTCATCCCGTTCTTGGCTAATTGTTCTTGAGTTAGTCCTAAAACAAGCAATCTGCCTATTTATTCTGTTTCTTTGGAATAATTATTTAGAAAGCGCATTGTATCACGTTGTGAGCAGCTTCCTAATCAGTATGCGATTGTCCCCCACGCTTCCCTTAATTTGGAATCCTCCTCCCTTTCAATGAGTACAGTAACTAGAGCAACTACTGATTAATATGCTGCTTGGCATAATTAAATTTAGTTAATGAAGCTATGCATATTAAGTCCAATTCTTCTTTGTTTGGGTGAGCATGACTTGCTTTTTGGGTGTGTGTGTTATATTTATACAGCTGCAACTGAAGGAAGAAAACAAAACAAAGTATATAGAAGTGAATCCAGGGAGAAAGACAGCTTTTCTAATGTCTGTGAGAGGAGTTTGAAAGTGTCTTTGGACAAAATTGTGGGACCAGGAATGAGCGCTTTGGGAAAGAGAATCTCGTTTCTTCATCAGGGTTTCATGAAATTTTATTCATATGCTCATTTTGTTGACTAGACAATAGTCCCTTGTATGAAATGTCCGTGCCATGAATGAGGACCTTCTGCTGGCAAACCTTCCATTATGAATATTAATTTCATTCCTGGATTGCTTTGTCTGTCCATGTATTTTTGCTCCGTTCATTCCTTCCTTGATTGCCTTTGCTTGTTTGTCTGGATAATTATTATGCTTACTGCATGGGCTGTTTTTTCACAATTAGTACAGTGCAGAGACAATGGGCACTTTATTCAGGGCTAGTGGCTATGAGGAGCACCAGTGGACAGCCCGTCCCAGCGCCTGGACAGAAGGCAGCTCCCTGATTCTAAGTGTCTTCATATGCTACGCCACTTTGCAAGGACTTTATTCTGCTTTTATTATTCTTCCCCCTCTCAAAAGGTGGATTTTGCTATGTGCCTTCTGAGGAGACCACATACTAAGGGAGTATTTTAATTTAAAGGACATTTGTTTCATGGGTTTTATTTTTTGTTTTCGTTTGCTTTTTTTTTGCTGTGCATTTTTAAGAGAGGGATGAAACAATTTCAACTTGTTGAGTGCTTGTATGCTGAGTGATCACATTAATTTAGATACACAAAGAAAGGGAGGGAGTGATTCAAAGTCGTTTTGTGAGTGTATGTTTTTAATTTGGCATTAGTACTTGTGATAACAGATTGCTGTTTAGCGCTTTAATCAGAATTTAGTGCTTGGTGTGTGTGTGTGTGTGTGCTTAAATGAGCTATTAAAGTAGTTCAGTGCAGTGCAGAAGGGCATTGTAAAATGTATGTTGTGACAGATTTAATTAAATTTACTGAATGCTCACAGATTTTTTTTTTGAAAAAGTAATATGCCTGTGTTTTAAGCAAGGTTTCTTTAAGGACAGCTTTCCAGTAAGCTGGCATTGCTAAAAGAAAATCAATACTTTCACTCACCAGTATTTTATTAGGAATCATAATCTGTAAAATACAGGTAATTATATTGTCATTGGTTGTTATGCAAGGCTATTGTATAAAAGTGCTGCTGATAGCTAACGTATGTGTCTTTTCTCAGTCATTATTTATATTAAAGTGATAACAGAGGTAATGTTCATTCCAGTTTATATTTTTGTCATATTATGTGTTAGCTGCAGAATCACAGAGAAAACTCAAGTTGAAGTCTTTCTTGTCTGCTAGCAATTATTAATGTTAAACGTTTTGGGTAATAAGATATCTTCACAAAGACTTTTCAGAAATATAAATAAATTGTAGTATTTTCTATGAAAAAATGTAGTGCTTTTGTCTGCATGGTTTATGATATTCTATTGTGAGCTATTATATACTGTTATATGTGGGCTTCAGTGCTTACATCGCTTGAAGTAAGTGCTGTTGAAATAGGATTTACCAGTGATTGATTAGAACTGGGCTGTAAGGCTATGATCTAAAACATATTTGCTTGTAAATATGTTTCATGTGACTTGAGTAGGATTTCTTTCAAAACAAAAAAACAAACAAATAGATAAAGAAATAAATGGCACTGGGGAGATGTTTGCTATTCACACTGGTGTAATCTCATTGAATGTAATGGAAGTTCAATGTAATTGTCCTTTTGAGAAAGATTATTGAAATGTGGAGTATCAGTAGGTATTTTACTCTGAAGACAAAGGTCATTATCACCATTACCTATTTAAATATTGTCTGGGCATGTAATTTCAAGCAGTTTAAGGATAATGTTTTCAAGACTGTGGACTATTTTGAAAAGATAACAGATTACTAACTTTTCCCATTCCTCTGTCTGATAATGTAATGTTGCCAATTAATATTTTCCTTTTATTACTATTTGTTCAAATAGTTTGATTAGCACCATTTATTCCTAAATGTAATTTAATAAGGAGCAACGAATGGTAGAAATCCACAAGGTATATCCTTTTCCCTTTTACTTAACTGTCAGTTTTTTTTTAACAATATACGGGTTAAGATTTTTCAGACAGCATTAAGGAAGGAAGTAGAAAGAAAAGTAAACTTTGAATAAACTCAAAAACAGTCCTCTCTTATAGCTATTTATTCTGGAAAATAATCTGTTAAAATCAAGTTACAACTTGGTTGCCTGATAGAATCATGTAATCCTGTTGCATAAATCTTATGTGTATGATTGACATCTATGAATGTTATAGCCTGGTACTGGCATTCAGTCTGGTCATCAACTAGAGAAATTTCATTTCATGATACGTATCATATACAGTTTCTGCATTTATGGATGCTCTGGCTCATATAAATAGTGAAGGGTTTTATGCTCAAAATTTGTAATTTGGTATATCATATACTCTAATAGTAAAGACTGCCAGATCTGAGGATACGTATATCTGGAGACTGGACCTGTAAACAGAGAAGACAGATCTTTCTACAAACCTAAAAAACACCCCAGGTTTGCTGAAAAATTTGAAATCTAAGAAAAATTACATTAGAGATTAAAAAAACCCAAACAATAAAAGAAGTGCATGTAGCTTTAAGAAACAGATTCCTTCAGTTGTTAGGCAACCACAACAGACTGAGCTGCTGTCATTAAAGGCAGGGGGAGGGCCTTTTCTAGGGATATTTTGGCCTTTGAGGGAGGACTGATTGGGACCATGCCCAGCAGCAACCATTGGGCAACTTGTTACCACTCAGCTTATGTGACTAAACCAGGCCTGACTGTATGCTACTGTTCAACAGCAGTCCTCATCGAATATCAGTGTGTTGTAATGGTTAGAGTTTCAGACTAGGACCTTGAATGCCCATTCTGCTGTAGAAATGCACTGGGTGACCTTGGGCTAGTTCCATATTTTCAGCCTAATTTACCTCACAGACAGGTGGATGAATGGAGAGCACCTGGAATCTTCCTGGTGGGCTGATGGCCTCCCCCCCACACACACACACCTGGGCTAGCCAGCCCTCTGAAGAAGTACTGAGCCCAACCCACCCAAGCCCTGTGCAAGGTGGGAAAGGGGCACCCAGCCAGCCTGAGGTGAGGCAGGGGGACAGAACCCCCCCTGCCCCGCACAAGAGGGGAAATGGGGTCGCTGGTGACACCTGGCTCAGCCTGCTCAAGGCAAGGCAGACAGAAGCATCGGTCAGCCGAAGCTCAAGGCAAGCCAGACACTGGCGCCCAGCCGAGCCAAGCCCTGCTGCACAAGGCAAGACAGACGGCGGCTCCTGGGCTGGCCGAGCCCCACACAAGGGTCAGGCTTTTCCTGGGTAGAGGGTGTGGGGTGTAGGGAGATTCCAGGATATATCCAGGCCCCACATGGAGGTTGGCAACCAAGAAGAAGAGAAGAAAGCAAGAAAGGGGAGGGATTATGGGAGCTTTCGGGAAAAGGAAAGAGGAAATAGTGGGAGTGGGAAATAAGATTAACCCCACAAATCCTTGTAGGTTCTTGCTTGTGTTAACTGTATGTTCCAGTAACCTAGAAAATAGATTATAGAAAAGTTCTGAAGTTTTAGAGCTGTATTAATAGTGCAAAACGCTGTGGTAAAACTTGTTCCGTTATCTGCTGTGACATTCTGCACCTTCTATTTTACACTTAATAGGAAACTATTTTGAGAGAAATCGCACCAATGTTATTTTATGTGAAATCTGCACAGAGAAATATTTGTATTTTACACCTAGTTGTGCTTTGCATATCTGTGTTGTTGAATACCTGTTGAATGTTACAATACTGGTTTCTAGTATGACCTATGGTCCAGAACATCAATTTTGATTTACTGTTTCAGACTCTGTGATTTCCACAAATTTTGTATGATGAACTTGGAAAGCAGAAAGGGCCCGATTCAGTGCAGCCCGAATTTTGCAGGGCTGGGTGGGGAAGGGAGAGCTAGCCGGATGCTGGGTGGGGGCAGGTGGCCAAGCGGCGGGAAAGTCAGGACTTCCCCCTCCCCCTGGGACCAGTGGCAAGGTGACGAGGTGTCCAGGGGAGGGCAATTTCAGAGGAAGAGGCTTGCCTCCTGCCCCTCATCCTTTGCCTAACTCTTTCAGAGTTGACAATCAGTTTAAGGCTACAGTTTTGTGCATATCAGTGAGGAAGTAAGTACTTTAAATTCATTGGAACATGATTCCAAATAAACATGCAAAGTAGTGGCCTCATAGTCAGACCATCCAATGACTCACAGGCACGGTTGCCAACCTGAAGATCTCCCGGAATTACAACTGATCTCCAGGCTACAGAGAAGAAAATGGCTGCTTTGGAAGGTGAATTTTACAGCATTATACCCTGTGGAGGTCCCTCTCCACCCCAAACACTGCCATCCCCAGGATCCACCCCCAAACCTCCAGAAATTTCCCAGCCCCCAGTTGGCAACCCTATGCTTGTAGGCTCATGCATTACACATTTACAGTTCCATCTTAAGCAAAGTTACAGAAGGGTGTAATTCTGCTTAGGATGGCACTATTCATGTTTTTTAGCACATTCAAAATCTTCTGGAACATCTTGAAACTTCTGATCTATGTATTTTCTTCTAATCCTCTTGCATAAGATACATGAGTTAAAACACTTTCTCTTTGGTTGCATTGTTTCTGGGACTTCTTGTTCCATTAAAGAAATGAAACAAAACAAAACACAGAAGTTTATGTTGGTACCTGTCTACCATTAAGTATAGCTGCAATGCTTTCTGTATTAAAGTTAATATTTATGGGCATAATCCTGCCAAAATTAAGCAGTTTTATTCCCTTTGGATTTTAATATTGATTTTAATATTGAAACAAAGTATATTTAAAGTGCTTACCTTTAAATGGATTGTGCCCTATATTTTTTTGGCAGGGAAACTGGGTTCTTAGTCAGGGTTTTTCCGTCTGTTCTTATTCGAAAACCAATGAAACAAATTGAAAGTGGTACTATGGTAGAAAAGTCAAGCTGTCCAGTAGAGTTTTAAAACCTCAAAGCATCTCTGAGGAAAACTGGGGCAGATGTTAAACAATGTCAGTATTTCCAGTCATTTTACTGTTTATCTGGCATTATGGAGATAAATAAAGGCAGATTTACAACAATTGTTTCAGTGTACAACCAACAGTACACTTAATTTTCCATTTATAAATATGTGAGTTGCAGTCCTAGGGCAGAGTTCACTGTTAATAGTGTTAACAGGGCATGTTTCCTCCAATGTATTCTTCAGCTGTGTTGTTCTTGCATGTTTTGTATAAAACATCAATTCAATCTGAGTTCTTCATGTGGAAATATTTTAACAGCTCTTTTAAAATTAATGTTAGATGCCGCCATAGGTGTCTTAACCAAGTAAATGGAACCTGACTGCTTGGCTCTCCCACACGTGCAGTGTTCCCTCTAAGCTGAGTTAGTGTGAGCTAGCTCACAGTTTTCTACCCTCCAGCTCACACATTTTTGTCTTAGCTCAGGAAGGATGGCTCCAGAGCAAACTAATTTATGCAGTAGTCAAATCACCTGCTCACAACTTTAATGCCAGTAGCTCACAAAGTAGAACTTTTGCTCACAGGACTCCACAGCTTAGAGGGAACATTGCACACGTGTCTTTAAATTTAACCATCAGAGCCTGTTGCTTTGTCTTGGTTGTACCAGCACGATGAAGGCTCTTGGGATATGTCAGGAATACCTCAGGAAACATTCTACATGCTGGTGTCTTGCCATTCGGGGGGATTCCCTGGTGTTGTGGTGCAATAGTGTTAATGGCTATGCAGTGGTGCTGCCTTCACAGTGATGTCGTATTCCCCGTGTTTGTGCCTGAACCTGACCTGTACTGCCACTAGTCCACAGAACATGGAAGTATACTTCTGCTTTCGAAAGATTATTCCAGAAAAAAAGAATTATCTGGACTAATAAAAACCAGCTATTGCGTCTTGCCCCTCTGCTAAAGAATTTTGCAGCATTTTGCATGAGATGATTTGATCATTCTTGCCGCTACATGGTTATGAAGTTATGTCTAAAGATAAAGGTTTTGTCTTGTTTAGGTTTAATATTTTTTTCATTTGAGGAACGGGTGAACATAGTATTTATTTGTTTTATTTACACACTTTTTATATTGCTTTTCTCCTTGAAGATACTCAAAGTGGCTTGCAAAAAATACTGAAATACAATACCCCCCCCCCCAAAGCAAACAGGTCTAGGGCTGGTCCTGTTTGAAGAGGCTGCCCACAGAGTCCCCAAACTAAGGGCCAAGAGCCCTTGGCTTGCATCCCCAGTACAGCAGGCAAACTTTTAAAGAGCCTTAGTCAGTAGCATGTTGTCATTATCTTCAGTAGAATGACATACTTGGGCTGCCGTCCAACACACAGTTGTGTGTTTTTTAACAGCCTACTGTTTTCAAAGGACTTAAATGTATGCAACTGTGCAAAGGAATAGCAACCCTATTTTTTATTTTGAAAAACTTTCCAAAGCTCTTGATTGAATTCCTTTTAATAGGCCTGATTCCCCCATCTCCACAAATAACAAGGTAGGCATTCAAAGATCCTTGTACAGCGTTTCACACATGCACTGGCTCTTTCTTTGTGCTGCAGTCCTTTGTAACTCCTGGAAAGCCAATACTTAGGGTCAGAGGACCCTCTGGAATCAGATGGGATATAGCATGGACAAATACATCAAAGGGGAAAAAGGATGGATGTGCCTTCTGCTCTTGCATGGAGTTCTTCCATGGCAGGATCATCAGCAAACATGTTAGTCTATATTTGCAGATTTTCAGTAATTTGACAGAGCATTAAGAATACTTGAATGTGACATAGAACAATTACTTTAATTGTATTAGAAATATTTTATCAAAATGGAACGCTTGAATGAAATGTGGGTTTTTCCACATTCATTTTGGAAGTCCATTGCTAAGACACTAACCAAACAATATTTTCCTTTGACTGTATTAAGCCTGCTTTTTGCCTCCAGTGGACTTAGAAAGATATAACTCTGCTTGGGATGGTAAAAGGTAAAAGTAAAGGTTCCCTTGCTCGAAAGCCAGTCGAGTTCGACTCTAGGGTTGCGGTGCTCATCTCCGTTTCAAAGCCAAAGAGCCAGCGCTGTCCGAAGATGTTTCCATGGTCATGTGGAATTTCCCACTGAAGTGGTACCTATTTATCTACTTGCAATTTCTTGCTTTCGAACTGCTAGGTTGGCAGGAGCTGGAACTAGAGACGGGAGCTCACTCCGTCATGCGGCACACTCGGGTCTCGAACTGCTGAACTACCGACCTTCCACAGCCTGCAGTTCAGCGTCTTAACCACTTGACCCACTGCAGCACCTTAATTTTTCTGTTTCTCTGAACAATAGTGGGGTTTATATCACCATCTGACTTATTGTATTGTTCTGCTGACAGTACTCTCAGCTTCCTTCACTACTCAGTCATTGACAAGGATGTCCTTTGCTTGTTTCTTGTTTCACAAGTTCTAAGCATTTGAGATGACTGTTTTTATTGTATTGCAACCAACGTGTGTTCATGAACATGAGCCTGCCCTTAAAGCCAACTTGGAAACTTCAGTTGGTACACAATGCCATAGTGCTAAGTGGAATCTTCATATTGCTAAGTAGAATCTTCATATCACTCCCATTCTGCAAACACTATATTGGGCACCAATCAGTTACTGGATTTAGTTCAAGGTTCTAGTTATCACCTACATGACATCTGAGCAACGACAGATAAAATCAGCAACTGCCTGCTCACGTACGTTGTCTGTGGTGGTTCCCAGATTAGGGAATGGCCTGCCTGAGGCTATTAAGAAGACTCACACACATCTATCATTTCACAGTTTGTGCAAAACAGAATTTTCAGTAAGGCATTCTTATAGAAGGAGCAGAACTATAGTGTAATGGATCACTTCAGAAGGTGACTTCTAAAAGGGATAAACTTTTCGAACATTCATTGTTTTGTTGCCTTAGACAATTCTGAAATCATAGTTTTATTGCATTATTTTGTTTTATTAAGAAACTTTGCTGTTAGACTGATTTGTTTTAGGGATAAATGTTACCTACATTAGTTGTTTGCTTGTGCTGTTTTTCCAGTCTTTCAGCCTGGCCCTCTGTAACTTGTTTTATTAAAAATCTTTGCTGTTAGACTAAAATGTTTTATATCATACTTTGTATTTCACTAGCTGATTGACTGAATTGTTCTTATTATATTTGTAATCCTCCTTGAGGCCCAGAGAGACCCAGGGTATAAATGAATAACAACTACTACTACTCAAGGTATTTGGATGTCTCTTCAGATGGTTCTGCTTGAAAGATGGCACAAACTTTGCATACAATCTACATAGATTAACTGTCAGGTGTGGACTTCTTTCTGCAATCACTTTTACATCCAAGCAGGTATATTTTGAAGACAAGGATTGAGATCTGAATAATTTCATAATGACTTCTGTGTGCTCAAACCCATTTTTAAACTTCTGTTTCTTAAACACTAACACTTCACTCTGCATGGCAAGCTTTTTAAATCTGAGGGGAGTTTCAACAGCAGTTTTTCGTACGGCATTGGGACCAGCTGGTTAAAGGGAAATGGTCAAAGTCCCACTGGTGGAAACCCGTAGGTGGAAATATGGATTCTGGTCGTAAACTCCCTGTGACATAGAACCCTGACATTTATTTAGTTGAAGACATTTCCTTCAACTGAAGATTTACATCTTGGGGTTGATCTGCACTGTGATATTCTTTCATGCAATCATCTATAAGTGCACAACTGCCTGAAAAAGACTGATATAAACAGGACAGTACAAGTGGGAATCTGGCATCACTTTTTGTGAAGGTGACTGCACTTTTTCCAGCACCCATATCCAGCAAACTGCCTTTTGAACAGCTGCATTCTTTCCCCGCATCGTCATGTACATCATGCATGTGTACAAGCCCTTCATACCATGAACTCGTGCCAGTGTTGAACAGTATTACAGTACTCATCCATCAACATTAAGGCCCACTTTACTCTTTTCTTATCCTTGATGTTCTCTGGGGTGGTTCTTCTACTTGCTCCACGTGTCTTACTTACCTTCTCAGCCAGCATTCATTTCCAAAAGAATGAATGAAAATGCACATAGCTTTCATTGTTCTTGATACTCTACTGGTGTGCCCTTCTCCTGAATCCTTCAGGGACATGGTATAGGGCAGTGGTGGCGAACCTATGGCACGCGTGCCAGAGCCGACACTCAGAGCCCTCTCTGTGGGCACACATGCCATCGCCCCAGCCAGGCCCAGACCATCATTAAAGTGTCGAATTCTCTGCCAAATAATTTTAAGTAAATGAAAGCATTTGGGATTGCTTTCCTTACTTTGTTTGGATCATCTTAAGTTAATGTATGAGTGGTTTTTTTCTAAAGTAAAACCTCAGTATTCAGGTTAAATTGCCGTGTTGGCACTTTGCGATAAGTGGGTTTTGGGTCGCAGTTTGGGCACTCGGTCTCTAAAAGGTTCGCCATCACTGGTATAGGGGATACTTTGCTCCTCTCTGACTAGGCAACAAATATCCTTTCAGGTGTGACCATGGCCACTATTTGCCTTTCTTGTGATTCACTTGCAACAAACAGTCCAGCACAAAAGACATGAGAATTTCACATTTTGAAATTTTTATAATTACACAGTGAGAGATGAACCTACTCCCTTCCTTGCTTTGGTTTTGATCCTATGCACACTTACATGGAGGTAAGTCCCACTGACCACAGTGTAACCTACTTCTGAATGAACATGCACAGGATTGGGCTGTTGGAATAGGGGAAATTAACTGCTGGAAAACTGACAGCTAGACATTTGTGTCTGCATTACTACCAGCTATGCTGGAGCATTATTTTAATTGAATTCAAGTGTGTTTATATTCTTCTATGAAGCATTATTTTAAAAAAAGCCACAGGCTTACATATTTATGCTATCAAATTATACATGTAAAAGGGTGTAGCTGTAAATGATAATGGCATGTGTCAGTTTTTAGTGACTAGAAGCCAACTTGAAGTCCAGTGAATCTATTGATCTTGAGACTTCAGAATACAAATGTGAGATGTAAACCTGCTGAGTAGTTTATGAAGAAAATGGTATATTAATATGTCAATAGAATTTGTGTCATCACATATTAGTTAGCAGATCTTTTAGTCTGCTGCATACAGTGCTACAGGAATATCTGCTAGCTGTTTTGATTTGCCTGACTCAAAAATATATTCCATTTCCCCACATTCCTTTTCTTTCATCAGCTTATTATGCTTGATCAGATCAAATTTAGGCATATTAATAAAGTTAAATCTAGTGAAAAGTAATCTGTGCCATACCTTTCTAATGAACAGCACCAATGAGAAATACTAAACAGATCTGGCTAAATTAAGTAGGACAAGTCTCTTTTCCCACCAACATGCAATCTACTGAACGCTTCACTACTGTTAAACTATCTGTTGAATTCAATGTTCACATTTTCATTGACCTCAAGGTGTGACCATGTTAGAGCATCCTCTGATCCTGGTTTGGTGCTTTGGTGAAAACGAAGCAGTGTCTCATAAAAGAAGGCAGGATGTGAAGGCACCTTTAATTCTTGTAAGTGAAATGCAAGAAGGGGGAAACAGTGGCCACGTTCACACCTGAAAGAATATTGTTTGCCTGCTCAGAGAGGAGCAAAAGTCTTCTTTTGTGGCATTTTGAAAAAAAGACTCACGGTAGAAATTAGCATGCCCCTGAAAAGAGAACGGGGATTTAAAAATCAGAATTTAGCTTGAATTTAACTACCGGTGGTGAAATTCAGATACTGTATTTCTTTCTTGACATGAATTCAAATTATAAGATGAATCCTAGGGAATCTAGTATTTCGTCGCTTATTTACTCTCAAGCATGTTTGTCTTTTTAAATAGAATCAGGCTCTGTTGCAGCATCCCTGAACTTGTAATTTAAAAGGTCCTGAACTATTTAGTGTGATCTATAGCAGGCTTTTTTTTTTTTGGTCCAGGGATCATTAAATTCCTCAACAGGTGGGACTACTATTCTTTTCAGCACTTGTGACAATTCTATTAAGGGAAACATATGATACTCTTCTGTCGGAGTTGACTCACAAACAAATGGTCTAAAATTTCCCTTTTCCATCTTGTTGCTTTCATTCAACATTGTAGTATGTGATTTATCAGTTGGGTTTTTTTTACTATTCTGCATTCAACAGATTGATTTGCAGTTAACTTTTTAGTTGTGTTTTATATTCAGAGAGTCTAGACATACAGTGACAAATGTAATGGGGGAGGAGAGGGTTTCTTTTCCGATCAGCGTCCTACATTTTACCAGCAATAATGAGCTCTCACAGTGTGAGTTCTGGAGATGAGATTAGTGCATGGAAGAATGAGTAAACCTGTATACATGAAGAATAATTAAATCAAGCAGAAAATAATAACAAGGGTGTTATGGTGTTCCACAGGAAATTAGGATGGGATTGAATCAGGCTGCAAAAGTCAACTATACTAACATGAAATTGTGAAGCTGTACTATTTTAAAAATGGTATTTAGGAAGATCTCCATTCATTATACTCAAATGGCACATAATTTAGGTAGTGTAGAAGAAGAGTTTAGCATCTAGTACAGTGCTGCTTTGTGCAAGTTTCTAAAAGCTTTCAGGTTTGATTCAAATGTACCATATATAATATTTAATGGTAACATTCCATCTCTGTCAAATGGCAGGGATTTTCAAATGCACAGGTGTAACGGTGGCCAACAGGTATGGGTCTAAAGTATGTAATCTGTTCCTGTGTAATAGGAGGAGAAGCTGAGCGACTGGTTCTTGCCCTAAAATATTCACTACAATATCCTTCGCATTCCACAGAGCAGTTGAAGAAAGAAATTCAAGATTTAGCAGTGGGCCTCAGAGTGATGATTGCTTTGTAATGGAACAAATTCAATTACATGAAATATTAGACTCTACTCTCTCTGCCTCTTCAATCTATTTAGGGAAGTCAAGGGGAAAAAGAAGAAGCCTCTTAACAGATGCCTGGCTGCCTCAGTACAGAGAGGAAAACCATAATTTGTCTGTAATCCCTAATGCAAACAGTTGTTCATTAAGAAACAAAACTAATGTAATCTTGATTATTTGCTCGGATTTTTACTCTATCATGTTGTTTTGTACAGCTGGCAGGCTAATGTAATTTTACTAAGAAACCCAAAGCAATCTGGTACTCAGACAACACCATGCAGATTTAGGTAAATTCGGAACGAAGATTAGCATAATACTAACTAATCAAGAATATCATTTGCATTAATTAGAGTATTGGGACAAGATTGCTTTTTTTAAATGGAAGAAAATTGAAAGAAAGATTAAGGGCAAGAGCTTATGAACCTAGTTTTCCTGGATGCAAGTATGTAACAGATGATTTCTGCCATAATACTTAATATTTTAATGTTTAAGTATTAATTAAAGTATTGGGTAAAGATTGTTTCTAATTGGAAGGAAACTGAAAGAGAGATTAAGGACAGAGATTATGAACTGCTTTTGCTTAAGGCAAGTATGCAGCAGATGATTTCTCCTCTAATGCCAAAGAGCTTAAAATGTGTAAAGGATAGGGTGAATAATACATTAAGGAGTTTAGAAAACGTAAAGGTTTTTCTTAGCATAGGTTTTCCTCAATATAAAATTATCTATACTTAAATAGACTATAAATTTAACGTTGATCAATATTGTAAAGGGTTTCACCCAAAATCTATGTATCCTAATTCACCATCAAAATTATGTAAAACCATTAGAAATAGCATATTAATTAACACAAACTTATACACTTATCTCCTTAATTTATTTTATGCCAGCACGGAAAACTGTCAATGGCATGGTTCAGCTGTAATACCAAATCATGATTTGGCACTACCAGCTCATGTACTCCTCCCTGTCCCCCCAGGCAGTTAGTCAATTATTTATTTCCGCTTTATTGCATACCATAGTTTGACACTACATCTGAATATCCAAAATAGAAGGGGTGCCAATGGCTAGGCTTTGTGGCCTTAAGACATCCAGTTAAAGGGGGGAGCATTCATTAAGGAGGAGGAGGCTAAGCTTCCCTTGGCAACTTGTTTACCTTTCCTAGGGAGCCACTGACATACACCATCTGCAGCCGAATATCTAACTGTTTTTGGTGAGAAATGTTTTCTGCAATATGATGGCAGTACACTGCCCCTGAGCAATGGGCCAGAATTAGGCCCAGGAATAACACACAAAGCAAATAACATAAAATGTCTTGCAGAATGATGTCTCAGAAACTCCCCACAAAATCAAGCCAAAACTGAAGTTCTAACAAACTACTGGAACAGTTCTAGCTCTCCAGGAAAGATGGAGAGGAAAGCCAAAAGATTTCCAATCCAGTCTAAATAAGTGACCCATTGCAAAAGAGATGTGGACTTCTGTTGAAAAGACTCCCAGGATTTCTCAGGAGCCTTGTTAAGTCATCCAAGCAACCAATTTGGGTACAAGTAGCCAACAAGAAACAGGTTGGCACTAGCAGGGGTCATTTCATAGAAAAAGAGCTAGGGGAACTCATTAGCATAACTCATTAGCATATGCCACACCCCCTGACATCAGGGGCCCGGCGGTGGACCTGCAAGGCCGGCGGGAGTGCGAGGAAGCCCCGCCAAGGCCCTCCCTGGCCCCAGGCAGGCAGGGGTGGGGAGAGGCGGGGAGGAAGCAACTTACCCTCCCTCTTCTGCCTCCTCCTGGCTGAATGAGGGCCGGAAGCGGGGCGGCTGGAAGCGGGGGGGGGGGCTTCGTCATGTGCCCCGCCTCCCTGTACCTCACCCGGGGGAACTGCGTTCCCCCACGATCCCCCCCGAAATGACCTCTGGGCACTAGGGTAGGCACAAGAATAAATGGGGTAAGAAGAACACGACTAGGGACATGATCCTTACAATCTCATTTGGACTTTACAAGTATTTTCTGCAATACCATCACACACATGGTACCTAAAGTGGGAGTTGATGCACCCTGATGCCATTTCTAAAGTAACTTGTTGCAATATCTGCATGTAATGGTTTTGTAACAATCGGCTGTATGTGCAATAAATGTTTTACAAAACGTGTGTGTGTGTGTAATTATATGCATCCGTATAAATCACAACACAGTGTACATAAAAACTGCTCTGTTCCAGATCATAAGAGGCTACGAGAAATATTAGAATGTTTTAACATGTTCTCCAGCTTTGTATAAAGGTTCATTAGGTGTATTTATGGACTCAGTTAAAGCCAGAAAAAGAAACAGTTATTTAGGGTACCCCTTGTTAAAATTCTTTGTTTAGTAGGAAGTTTTAAAAAATCTTTAATTTAAAAGCAGCCGGGGGGGCGATCAAATGTATACATGTTTAGATTGGCCTAATAGCATTATATATTTTTGGAGGTTGTTAGAAATGTTGTGGTCAAAGAAACCCTTGTGGTTTTTAAAAAGTTGAATAATCAGTGAACAAAAAGCAGCTTGACTGGGAATGAATTTGAAAGTGAATTATTGGGAAGGGGTACTGTTGAGTACATTTCTTCTTTCCTTGACCACTGCATCTAGGGTTACCAACTCCAGCTTGGGAAATTCCTGACGATTTGGGGGTGGTCCCTATGGAGAGTGGAGTTTGGGAAGGGGAAGGAGATAAGTGGGGATGTGCTGGCATAGTCTATCCTGGAAGCTGTGATTTTTTTTTCCAGTGGAGCTAATCTCTGCAGTCTGGGGGTCGGTTGTAATTTTGGAAGAACTTTGACCCCCTCCTAGGTTGTATCTGAGAGATGTGCATGATGATATTTTGCAATATGTTCTTTTTTTCTATATAATGCTACGCCCATGCTGACCAAACATTAGTGATCTAACCATTATCTTAGAAGATTTCTTCTTCCGTCATCTGCAGAAACTCTTCTTTCCTTCCTGGTTAGTATGTTAACCATGTTACAGTGTTAACACTAACCATGGTTAATATGGAAGGGATAGAGCTGTGTTCCTTATGATATTCATGATCACAGGAGACATGCTAGGAATTGATGTTTGAGTGCTGGTGAAAAGAAAGTTTAATTGAACCAAAAGTACTGCTTCACCGAAAGATGGCCGAATCGCTCACAATAAATAAGTAACAGTCGGGAAATATTGCACTGTAAAAAGAATCTCAAACAAAAATTCCCCTTTCCTCATTTCCCCCCTTTACATTACAATAAAAGATTCCACAGAAACTTTTACTAGGAACACTGTCAAGGAATATGAGCAAGCTTATAGCCATGAACACTTTCCTAAATAAAACTTAAATGCCCCACACACAAACCTAGCATATGCAGCTGTGATACCACTAATAGAATTTGAACACAGTCTTGTTTCATGACAATATGTATAGAAAAGAGGAAACAGTTGTTATTTCCCTCAAGAACTATAATGGTTGGCTCCTGGTAGGAGTTCATGAAGGCAAAAAAAGTTTATGTGGATTTTCACATATTCACAATTGGAAGGTTTTTCTAGCACAGAGATTAATCCCTTAATATTAACCAATAGTAGCCATTAAAGTGGTAAGAAAACTCTTTTAAAACATTTGTGTACTGAATTTTAGAAATTCACAGCTGCCAGTAATTTGAAACCCCAAAATGGCATGTTATATTATGCTGCCTAGAAACTGTCTTACTCCTCCACAGACATTGAACGTAGCTTCTTCCTGTGTGGAAAGCACTTTTCGGAGCATAAGCCCAGAGAAGTAACTTCTCTAATTAATATGAAACATGAACTAGCATCAGGTGAGCGGAGTGATAACCTGCAGAAACAATGCTACTTCCTCTCCAATTCCAACTCATGCACAGGTCAGTAGTATTAATGAAATGGAAGAGCTTGTTTTACTCTGGAAAGTTTCCTCCATACTCTGAAAACACATTTCATGCAATTAACATGTTGTATAAATTAACTGCATTTTCAAAATGTGTGTAACATTTCTCTTTGGATACCACTGAAAGTAGTTTGATTGTTACAACTGTAACAAATGAAAAACGATTTTGCTGAAACATAAAGCCTTTTAAAAATATTCAGTGGGCTTTGGCATTTGAGAGTGATCTTCCTGGCACAGCTGAGAAAGGTAAGATCCTCAGGTTAAAAGTGGGATTGGGCAGAGGTATTCAATAATGAACTGCAATATGAGGGTTCAGTAATGTCCATTTGGGCAAGAACTGAATTCCAGTCACTTTCTTTCCCCATTTCCAATGACAATTATGTGAGAGAGTTCCTTGAAATGCATGACTTTGTGCAGATTCAGTCCTAGTTTTTTTCAGTTAGCTGAGCCTGGGTATGGTCCTCTCTGGATCATTTCTAGATTCTTTATTTACAGGATTCTGTCAGTTTCTTCCTCAACTGCCATCTAAATATGGGTTCTAGAGAGAAGGGTGGGAAGTAATTAAAGTAGTTTAAGCTACTGTCAGGGCCTAAAATGGAGCCACGGGAGCATGTGGGACATCTACAAGTCAGTGTCTTAGACAGCAGTTCATGTTGTCCAGTCTTCCTTCCTTTATTCCCTTCCCCCCTTTTCAGTAATATTTCCCAACCAACCTCCTTGGATTTGTGCCACAAGTAGTGATACTGTTTTTCCATATCGATGGGTAGTTTTCGCAGTGGCTTCAAGTGCTCTCAGTATCTGATGGTAGGAAAGACTTTTTTCTCCGCTGAAAACTGGCTGATGACTTTTATTTTAACTGTAACTGCAATATGTGGGATATGATGCCACCTTGATATTAAAGACATGATCTGGTGTTGCTATTTTCACACAGATAGTGACAGTCGTTAAAGAATTTCTGTGGGACTGGTCTGGACCAAAGCCTTTCAATTCTCTCTGACTTTTTCCGCAGTACGGTCTTACCTCATTTTAGCCACAAGTTGTGAAGCTTCGAATTTGCTTCACTCGCTCTGCACTAGGGCTTCTTCTTTGTTGTTTCTCTGGTGTCCAACGCAGTGATTGAGTTCCGCAATCAATTCGAATGGGGGCAAAGCTGCCTCCTATCATGCAGCACGTCTATGATGTGACCTATTTTCCCTCCCCGCTACCATTTTGGGTCATCAGCCATACGTGCTTACCCCACCTACTGCCCTCCCTCTGTTTCATTTAGAAGTCCGCATATTTTTGCCGCAAGTTTACCATCATTTACTCAGGTCGTGCCTCTGTGTGTGTGTTCATTTGTGTGTGCACGTATGCTTTGAAGAATCCGAACTGACTATTCAGTTGTCATGATGGAGGGAAAGTGTAGCTTGGGAATGTCTCTTTTCAACAAAGCGAAACGAGACAGAATAAGCGTTTGAACAGATCTTTGGCAGGCAGACTCTCCATCCAACATGGAATATGTTTTTTAATCTGGGAGGGGGAGGGCTCTGACTGATGTGTGGGGGGGTGGAGTGAGGATACAAAATTGGGGAGGAAAGGGCAGTGCTGGGGGGGGAAACCTAGATGCCAATGCTTTCCCCACTACATTGCTGTGAGTTCAATACTGAGGTAAAAAAAAGCTTCCCTGAAACAGGGGATCTGGTAAATACATGGCTTAAGGAACAAAGCTGCAGGTTTGTGCCTGGTAGGGCAAAATGTTCTGTGGAAACCTAGACAAACTGCGGATGAATAAAGCTGCGGATACGGGGAAATTCGACACTGTGGAATCAGTCTCTTCTTGACCGTTGTCTGTTCCTTCTCCAATTCCTCTTTTTCTTTCTCCCTTTTCTGCTGTTACACAGATTGAGGATTCCCTGTGTTGCTGAATGTAGAGGCATTCATGTTGACAATAGAGCTTCCATGTGTAGGAATTTTATGTATGCCTTCATCTTTTCTCCAACTATCCACTTCTACATATCCTCTGAAACAACTCTGCATTGGCTTCTAGAGACATGGCAGATAAGGCTTTCAAGGCAGCTCACTACCCCTTTTTGTTCTTTTCTTCACCCATGTACTATAATGGCTCTATTAAAATGTGAAATAGATAAGTCTCAGTAGGTCATTATAATGCAATAGTGGTTACCTTAAAAAAAAAGAGCCCTCTGATGGCATGGCAGGAAAAAAGTCTGGGGAACAGTGCTTGTAAGGGTTGATGCTGCTGGTAAATTGGGACAAATATGGGCAAGACCTGGTTATGAGTTATCATTTGGAAGTTCTGAAGCACACACACACACACACACAAACAACTCTCAGCCCTTGGCTAATTTACAGTCCTGCAATAGGTTATTTGTAATCTGGAATTTTGGAATTTCAATATTTAATGACACCTCTCCTGCCCTGCCCCACCCCCAGTTTGGCACACTGTATCAATGTGTAGGGGTTGTTACAGATGCATGGTGATAGTTGTGCATATTTAACATTTAAAAAAATTAAAAAGTTAATCCTGGAAAAGAAGAAGAAGAAGAAAAGAAGGCATGTATGTACAGGAAAATCAACCATTAAGTCTAGGGTAGAGGTGTCAAACTCATTTGTTATGAGGGCCAGATCTCACATAAATGTAACTTTGTTGGGCCAGGCCATGCATGCTATGAAATATAACATGAGGTACCAGAGGTATAAACTTTATAAAGATGATTTCAGATGCCTAATGTCAATAGCAGGCATGATTGGATTAGGTGTGATACGCAAAGAGGAAGTAGGTATGGAGATATCAGCGTTTGCAATGAGACAGGAAACCTAGGTCTCAGTTCCAGCCAGGAGGATTCAGTCCAGGAGGATGCAAAGAATCTGACATAAGTCTAACATTAGAAACCACAACATTCAGTTACTGACCTAAGAGCAGCAGTGCTCTTACAAAGGAATTTCAAAGGGAGATTAGAAGGACAGACTGCTGAATTGCATCCTCCTGGACTGGATTGAGACCTAGTTTTCCTGTCTCATTACCAATGTGTGCTATTATCATTTGGCATCTGAAATCACTCCACTCTCCAAGATTTTAGGACCAATCCAAGTGTTCTTATTCCTAATCAGGGTCTTTTTGAAAGAAAGTAAATCCAGATAGGACAGAGAAATCCAATCATTTAAAAAACAACAAGTTTTCAGAATAAGCCAAAATAATTTCCTCAATGTACATTGTGCTTGTCAGAAGTATCCACCCACCCTCCAAAGAAGTGTGCTTGCACACAAAAGCTTATACATGGAATAAAACGTTGTTGGTCTTAAAGCTGAGACTCCAATTTTGTTTTCTCTCTGTCTCTTTCCTCCTCCTCCGTTTCCCCTGAAAAGAGGAGGAGCAGCCCTGGAGAAGAAAACAGAAGCAATTTGTGTGTGTGAGAGAGGGGGGGGGCAGGCAAGCAGACATGTCTCTTTATCTCTCTGGCAAAGCAGCCATGAGGCTCTCTCTATCTGTGTGTGTGTGTGTGTGAGAGAGAGAGAGAGAGAGAGAGCAAGTGAGGAAGGGGGGGAGGCTTGTTTTTGTATCTCTCCAGCATGAAGCAGCCACAAAGCTCTCTCTCTCTGTCTGTCTGTGTGAGTGAGAGAGGGAGAGGAGGAGGCAAGAGTCAGCAGCAGGAGGCAAAGAGCCACTGAGAGAGGGGAAAAAGCAAGCTAGGGTGCGGCTACATCAGCAGCCCTGGGAAAGGAAGCAGGAGAAAGAAACTGCTTGGGGGCCATTTTTGAGTCCTGTGTGGGCTGGATCTGGCCTGCTGGCTGCATGTTTGACACCCATGGTCTAGGGCAACAGGAACACATTGTAATTAAATGTGATGAAAATTATTGGTCTGGGCACATGCTTATTAAATTCATTTGTGCTTCTGATGGGATAATCTTTTAACACTTACGCTGTTTTTTCATAGTATAATGATAATCTTTTATGATAAATAGAACTACTTCTTTTGGTATGTGAAGGAATGCTTTAGAAATGTCTACTTGTAAGTCAAGGGCTGATCTGATAAGCTTCAAGGCCCAGTTACTCCCTCACATTCCACAGTCATAAATGGAAAATGTAGAATATGTGTTGGGAATGGTGAAGGAGGATCTTCTACCAAGCTTCTGTTTTTTAGAGCATCAATAACTTGGTGAGGATCAGAGGATGAAATGAAGGTCACTATTGAATAAAGCAAGAGTCTGTTTGTATGTTACCAATAGCAAGGCTGGTAATATAGGGATAAGGAGGCAAGTGCATAGAATTTTCACTCCGTTCAGAGAGAAAATAATTTATTTATTTATTAGTAGGGCGACAGATTTTTATTTATATTTAGTTAGTTAGTTTTTTAAATACCCTGCTTTCCCCCTCAGTGGGACCCAACATGGCTTATAGCATTGTCCCCTCCTCCATTTTATTCTCACAACACCAACCCTGTAAGCCAGATTAGGCTGCGAGTGTCACCTAGAAAGCTTCTGTGACAGGGTTAGGATTTAAACTTGGGTGTATCAGATCCTGGTCTGACACTAACTTCTACAAACACCATGCTGGGTACACTGCCTTCCTGCTCAGAAAAAATATTATTTATATTATTATATGCTTCCTGTGTATAATCCTGCCATATGATAAATAAGTAACCCAAGGCAGCTAACAAATATAAAAAATCCTAAAAGATATTGAGGAAGAATCAACATGGATTCTGTAAGGGATGATCTTGTCTCACTAACCTTTTAGAATTCTTTGAGGGGGTGAACAAACATGGACAGGGGTGGTCATCCAGCAGATGTTGTTTATCTAGACGTACAGAAAACTTATGATAAAGTTCCTCATTAAAGGATCCTAAGTAAACTCAGCAGTCATGGACTAAGAGGACAAGTCCTCTTGTGGATTAAAAACTGGTTAACTAACAGGAAACAGAGTATAAATGGGCAATTTTCCCAGTGGAAGGTGGTAAGCAGTGGAGTACCGCAGGGCTTGGTACTAGGTCCAGTGCTTTTTAACTTGTTCATTAATGATTTGGAGTTGGGAGTAGGCTTTGGAGTGACTAAGTTTGCAGATGACACTAAGTTGTTCAGGAAGGTGAGAACCAGGGAGGACTGGGAAGCACTCCAGAGAGATCTGTTGAGGCTGGGCGAGTGGCATCAACATGGCAAATGAGGTTCATTGTGAAACAGTGCAGACTGGTGCACACTGGAGCAAAAAAAATCCTATGTACGTTGATGGGGTCTGAACTGGCAGTAACTGACCACGATAGAGAGCGCGGAGTCGTGGTAGACAACTGACTGAAAATGTTGACTCAGTATGCGACTGCAATAAAAAACCCAAGTGCTATGCTGGGGATTATTAGGAAGGGATTGAAAACAAATCAGCCTGTATCATAATGCCCCTTTATAAATCTCTGGTGTGGCCTCATTTGGAATATTTTGTACCATTCGGGTCACCACACCTCAAAAAAGATATTATAGCACTGGAAAAGATGCAGAAAAGGGCAACTAAAATGATTAAGGGGACAGAACACCTTCCCTATGAAGAAAGGTTAAAGAAGTCAGGGCTTTTTAGCTTGGAGAAACGACGACTGAGGGGTGACATGATAGAGGTTTACAAATTATGCATGGGATAGAGAAGGCGGAGAAAGAAGTATTTTTATCCCTTACTCACAATATGAGAACTCGTGGGCATTCCATGAAATTAATGAGCAGTAAGCTTAGAATAGTAAAAGGAAGTACTTCTTCACCGGAAGAATAATTAACATGTGGAATTCACTGCTGCAAGAAGTGGTGGTGGCTACAAGCATAGGTAGCTTCAAGAGAGGATTGGATAAATATATGGAGAGCAGGTCCATCAGTGTCTTTTAGCCACAAGGTATAGATGGAACACTTTTTCTGGGGCAGTGATGCTCTGTATTCTTGGTGCTTGGGGGGGGCAACAGTGGGAGGGCTTCTAGGGTTCTGGTACCTGGGTTTCGGCCACTATGCAACATGTAGTGTTGGACTGGATGGGCCATTGGCCTGATCCAGCATGGGTTCTCTTATGTTCTTAAATACAAACATCAAGTAATCAGCAATTAATGAAACAGCATCAGATTGCAGCTGCTTTTGAGGACACACAGGAAATAATATAGGATTATATCGCTCTGCCTGTATGTCAGTGGAGGCATAAAAGTGAGAACTTCAGTGATGGGGCAATTTGTATGGACAACAAACAAACACCTAAGAGCCTAGCAGAAAAATGAGAAATGAAAGACACTCTTTAATAATTCTTGTCTTTCCAGAAGCTTTACAGGTATTGTGCCTCAAGACTACAGATACAAACATCTACCAAGAATTTCAGCTCTGTTTCTTTAATTGGGTCTGCAAAGATGGGCCACCGTGCACAGGTAAGCAAAGAAGGGGGAGGCAATATCTCAAAGCAATCAACTTCATGCCCTCCTGAAGGACTTTAGAAACAGAGAGAGTACTGCAGAGCTGTGCCCACAGTACATCTCTGATTCCTTCCCCTGTCCTGTATACTAGCCTAACAACTTTTCCCTTCGCTCAGCAGGAGGGAGCAGTATCCTCCAGTTAGGTAACATAGGATATGTATTCATCTTGCAAGAAGTGGATTCCTAATGGCTTCAACCCCCAAAAAGGTAAATCCCCATGATCATTGCTTAAGGCAAACAGGCTCTTTAGTTGGTGTATGTCAGATTCTATGTTCTACCTATTGCTACTGCTGTTCAGATGCTGTTTTCCTTGCAAAATTAGGGCCAGAACACATGAACTGAAGACAGAGAAAATACAGATAGCATTCCAATACAACTGCTTACTTGGGAAGGGTGAGTATTGCCTTCCTAACATATTATCTCCTTAAGCAGAACACCTGGGTGATAACCCTCCACTCAGCAGCTCTAATAAGCTTCCTGGCATTGCTGCTGATAATCACTACATGCTTGTTCTCTCTCTGCTGGTAGCCAGTTAGCATGCAAGTATGTTTCTTCATGTAGCTTGCAACTGAGGCCTACAGCAGCAGCAATGATGACAACGACAAGCCCCAGAGGAAAACTACAAAGTGATTGGCAAATTTGTATTCAAGTAGGCCTGTGCCTTTCCAAAGTGGACAGAAGTACTACAGGTACAACACGACCCAGACGGTGGTGATGGGGAAAGCTGAGCATGTTGATCCTGTGTGTTATGTGGCTTTACAGGCTTATTGAGGTTGACAGCCTGGTTCTCTGGTGTTGTATTGCTGTGATTTCAGCAGCTTCTCTGGTTTTCCCATATGAGGCTGGGCAATGGAGGAAGTGGATATGTCACTGTTACAAAGGTCCCATCAGTGTCCTTTATTTGGTGTCTGTGAATTCTAAATATTGTGGGCCACTATATTTAAATAAGTTCGCTTCTGTAAAGTACTGGGTTCGCCACATGGAAACTCAGACTACAACATGCATTCAGACGCGTTTATTGTACTTCACACACAAGACAAATTCAAACCCTCCAATGGGAACTGGGGTGTGCCGGACGGCCAACTACATACACTCCGTCCGGCACACCCCAGTTCCCATTGGAGGGTTTGAATTGGTGGGTCTATTGGTGGACACAAGGTGGTCTAGGATCCTAGGTTCCCTTTGTGTTCGGGACCCAAGCTCCTACTTTAGCCACGGACCCCTGGTGGCAGTCCACATACATAACACCTCCCATTTGACCTTTTTTTCTTCCCTTGGTTAAATAAGTATGGGGATGTCATTCATTATTGTTAATGGTTTCATACATAGTTTCTGTCAGGATCCCCCCAAAGTGGCCTTGGCCTTGTAGGGGCTTTGGGTGAGGCAGCGCCAGCCCTTCGCCTCCTGTTTTCCATTGCATTACCTTTTCTCACTGAGAAGCTCCTAAATATTGTTTCTCATTGTGCATGTGGCCTCCCTGTATGGGACAATCCATCTCACAGTGCAGTAGTTAAACAATGCTATGAGCAACGTTAGAGAAATTGCCTGCATGGAGATGTTCTTATTGTGAGAAGGCTCAAATTCTCCTGGGAAGCCTCTAAGGCTATTCTTGTAGGCTTTTTCTAGGGTTGCCAAATTTTCTTCCACCCGCGGCGGGGGAGCGTCGCCGCGGTCCGGGAGTCGTCCCGATGTGCGCGCGCGCCGGCAGCACGTCGCCGGAAGTGCCAAATAGGCCGGGGGGCGGGGAACCCCCCGCTTCTGCGGCCCGATTTCCGCCGCAGGGGAATTCCAGCCCGGGGGGAACCCCGCCCCCCAAGCTGCGTCACCGGAGGTGACGCAGCCACGTTGCCGACGTTGGGGCGTGGCTGAGCTCGTCGGAGGGGAAAACCATATGGTTTTCCCCTCCGACGAGCTCAGCCACGCCCCAACGTCGGCAACGTGGCTGCGTCACCTCCGGTGACGCAGCTTGGGGGGCGGGGTTCCCCCCGGGCTGGAATTCCCCTGCGGCGGAAATCGGGCCGCGGAAGCAGGGGGTTCCCACCCCCCGGCCCGATTTGGCAACCCTAGCTTTTTCCCCCGCAGAGCCATAGAGCTTGTGTGGGAGGGATTGCCATGGCTTCTGGTGTGTGGAAGGATGCTGGGTGATGTGACAGATTCAGTTGCTTTTTTGTGTTGATTGGTGCCCTCCATGCTTGAGGTCCTTGATGTGGAACACTGTGGCTGATGGGTGGCAGTAGATTTGTTGAGCCACTTTGGAAACAGTGTTATGTTTGCATCTGATTCTCCACATTTTATGCTGTTGATTCTGCTACTGGGTGTGCATAGGGTTGTGCTTATTTTATACCAATGTGAGCCCTGGCTAGCCAGCACAGTGGGATCATACAACTCTTCTGCCTGGAAGAGAAGTTATAATTTATAGCACCATTATGATCTGTAGGATTTCCTCTGTAGTTCTCTGTCTTGTTCTGGATGCTCCAGTTGGAGAAATCCATTGGGAAGGGCTGAATGGAGAGCTATGAATATGTCCCCGTTAAGACAGATCGCATGTGCTAAGGCTGAGAGAGTTACGTGTGCTTCATCAAGAAAAAGTATGATTTGTATGAAGGGCAGTGACACAGACTTCAGACATCTAAAAAGAACCTCTTTAAAAAAAGAGGTAGTAGACTAGTAGTGGATTGTGTTATTTTGCTGATGGCCAAGAGAACAAGCAATGAAGGAACACAGTTCTAAGTTTAAATAACAAATTGTTAAATGATGAATAACTTAAGTAATTGTAAGACCAGTTCAGTCATCAGAATAAGTTGTCTAGAGCATGGATCCCTGTGATGCCTGAGGGCAGCACAGCACCCGCTGACTCCTTTCCTGGTGCCTACCAAGTGCTTCTAGAGTATGGGCACAGCATGATGGCCGCTGCCACAGGAGGCACAGCCAGTCATAAAACTGCTGCAGCTGACCTTCAGTCACACAGTGAAGATCCTTGTGCTGTGCTGACAGCTGCTGCCAAAACAACGTTTTAAAAAATCTGCACAGACAATCAAATGTCCAACGGCCAATCTGAAGCCTTGCTGGGCAAAAGCCTCACCTGGCTTTGCCCACTTTCTAAAAACATTTGGAGGGCACCAAGAAAGGTATCAGTGGGCACAATGGTGCCCACAGACACCCTATTGAGGACCCCTGCTCTAAGACATTAAGCACTTCGCTTTATCCCTAATTTAAAAACTTGGTAATGAAGCCTATTTACTTAACAGCATCATTGAAATGGATTAGTAGCTCTCATTCCTTTGTTTACTTCTAAAGGATTAAGGTAAGGAATATTACCTGATCATAGGTATAATCGGGGGTCATTTCCTGCAGGAGCGCACAGGAGCAGTAAAGAGCCTGGGGGCGGGCACATGCAACAAGCCCCGCCCCCTGGTCCCAGCAGCCCTCAGTCAGAGCAAGAAGCAGCCAGGTAAGTTGCAGAGCCCGGCCCCCCGGTTCCAAAACAGTCCAGTGGCACCTTTAAGACCAAGTTTTATTCAGGTACAAGCTCTCCCTCCTCTGCGAGGACAGATCTGCACATTCCCCCCCCCCATAGCTAGCAATCCAAAACAGTCCAGTGGAGCCTGAGCGGTAGGTGTTGCCTTCTGACACACTTCCGGTGATGTCAGGGGGTGTGGCATATGCAAATAAGTTATGCTAATGAGCTCCTGCACCTCTTTTTCTACAAAATGATTCCTGGGTATAATTTCCTAGAGATTGTGGTTTTATGACAAAATTTTAATATGTATAATTTCTTATCCCCTTTCCCCTTTTTTATGTGAAATTCTCTCCTCTGGTATTTGTCTCTGGCTATTCTTAGTACTAGTTGTTTCCACACAGAGATTTATGATTGGTATCCAACATGACACCTTTGGGGGCATCCATATGACCCTGTCCCCTAATCCCATTTCCATGTTTGGTGTAATGGTTAAGTGCGCAGACTCTAATCTGGGAGAACCGGGTTTGATTCCCCACTCCTCCACTTGCAGTTGCTGGATGACCTTGGGCAAGCCGTAGTTCTCATAAGAGCTGTCCTTGAAAAAGAGCAGTTACTGTCAGAGCTCTCTCAGCCCCACCTACCTCACAGGGTGTCTGTTGTGGGGAGGGGAAGGAGTTTGTAAGCCGCTCTGAGACACCTTTGGGTAATGAAGGGCGGGGTATAAATCCAATCTCTTCTTCTCTTCTGTTCTTCTTTCCCCCCCGCTTTGATGTGATCTTTTGTAAACCTGGTTCGATATACTTTGGAAAGATTGCAGTCAAAAATGACCTTTGCATGCCATAGTGTGTATTTTTCAGAGTTCTATAGCGTTTGCTCCCTCCTTTATTTAAGTTTGTCATATCCTAGGGCCTTTCCTGAATATTTAAAATATTACCTGTCCCACGATATGGAAGAGCATTTATGTTAGCTAGATTAAATGAGATACCTTCCCAGATAATGGATAGTGAGTGTAACAAGCTTCCTTACTCTAACAGATTATGTTTGTCAAGTGGGGCAAATTGATATGCTGGAGCATTGTCTTTTGACATGTGTCTTTTACTTGAACATAAGAGAATTATATATTTTGCTGCTTCTTGAAGTGGGCAGATATATCTATTGGAGAGAAGCTGAGAGTGCTCCTAGCAAGTACTGAACACAAGGCCACGTTGGCAGTTTTCCAAGTTTCCCCCCATGCTATAGCAAGACACAATAGTATGAATATATACATGAGTCTGAATGTGGAGTCAGATTATTAGGATTGTTTTTAACTCTATTAGTGTGATACTGCTCAAGGCCATTGGGTTGAATGTGTAGTTCCATTTCAGTATTTTCAGGGTTCTATCCACGTTGGTGCCATTTCCCTTGTCTTAGCCCCACAACCCCCACTCCCCCTGCAGCCTCAGAGTTTTTTTATAGGAATTTTAAAATCAGGAACTGCAATAATATTACAGTGCAATAATATTAACTGTCTATTGCCACAATTTACTATCTTCTCTGAATTCCCCTAGATTCCATTTTTGAAAAAGTCTTTAGCCTTTGCATTACAGAGAGAAGGAGAAAGGGAGTTGAGGCAAGCGACATGTGGGGGAAACTGCTGTGCAGATGCTCCACTGCCACTTCAAATGCATCCTCAGCAGCAGTTACAGCTATGTGGAAGGTGCCATTGCCTTTTAATTATTACTGGCACTAACCCACTGCTGCTTGTGATCATCTCACAATCACGATGTGAGTGATAGACGTCTCATCATGTGTGATAATTCTGTTCATTCTGACATAGAAGGATTGCACCAGGGTCCCTCTCCCCTCTTCTAGCCACCACCAGCCTTCCACACATGTCCTCCTTCCCTTTCCCCCACCTGCATTCCTCATGCCTGCCTGTGTGTCCTTACCCTGCCTGTTGTGCTATAGCCAGGATAATGTAATCTGCTTGGATAATTCTGATGTATACTGTTTAACCTGTAGCTTTGCCATGACCCAGTTTATTATATTTTTGTGCTGTTTTTCTTAGTATAAAGGTGTCTTTTTATCACCTTGATCTGTCCTAGGTTTCATAAGATTAAAATTATTCTTGTAAACAATTGCCTTTTATCTAGTTTTTCTTCTTTTGCTTTTTGATGGGTTTTTTTGTATTTTTGCGTGCGTGTGTGTCCCTGCCTGGAAGTCATGGCAACCTCTGGCGACTCCTACTGGGGCACAGAGAACATTCAGAGAAGCGGCTTGATAGCCTATCTCTGGCCTCCCAGTCCTGGTGTTCTCTGGAGGTCTCCCATCCAAATACTTGCCAGGGTCAGTCTTGCTTAGCTTCTGAGATCTTACGAGATCGGGCTTGCCTGGGCTGTCCAGGTAAGGGATTTTCTCTTGCTTTTCATCACTTAAACAAAATAAGTTCTGTTGTCATATGTGTAGATTTGTGAAATGTGAACTTTTTGCCATTTGGAGGTACTCATTATTTTTTTTTTGCATGTGTCTATTTAACAGTGAAAGTAAACTTCGGCCCTGGTCACGCGGGAGGTTTTGGCCTGGAAGAGGGACGGATCGGGGGCGCAGCAAACGGGCGTAATCACACCGCAACATCTGGGAAGCGGCGTGCACCTGTCCCCGATCCGTCCCTTCAGGCCGAAAACGCACAGTAAATGGTAGGACCAACCTGAAACACCGCAGCAAGCACGGCCGTGGGATCGCCGGCGCGCCCGTCGTCAGGAGCATTCGAGGCTCCCAACTGAACTGTGCATGCACACACATGCGCAGCTGGCTGCCTCGGTCTCCCTTCCGTGGCTCCCCCCCCGGCATCTGATTGTGCCAGGGAGCAACTGCGCGGCTGCTCAGGGGATCTGTCTGATCCCGCTGCCACGTGTCTCTTTTGGTGCGGCTCTAAAAAGCCGCACATTGGCCGCGTCAATTTCCCCTGTGTGACCGGGGCCTTACTTTACTATTACATTCGGGTTGACCGAAGTCCAATGTCTGAGTGTTTGTAAAGCTTTTTTTCCCTGTCACTGTAACAGTGTAGAGTTTGTGCCTTAAAATCACAGCACTGGAAAGTGCTTCAACTTCTGTAGCAGCAGGTTTTCATAGCTATTTTCAGAAATAAGGCATTTTATCTCAGTATTCTGCAAGCAGTAGCTTCCAGTGCAGTCTATAAATTTAATATGAAAGAATAAAATGATAGCTTATAAAAACATAGTAAAACATCATGTAAACGATGAAAGTCACCTTGTAAAACGGTATCATTTAGCAGGAAGGATTAGTACTGACAGTTACGTGGCGTAAATAAACAGAATGGACTTAGCTGATGTTTAAAACAATACCAGGCAAATGTATTATGTAGGGAATGCCACAATTGAGGCACAGCTATATCAGAGGCTTTTATCCAGTAGCCACCTGCCTAACCTCTGGTTGTAAGAGCAGCCAGAGAAGGGCCTCAGGACAAAGATAGGCAAGCAAGTACATCCTTCAGATACCATGGTTCCTGACCATGAAGGGCTTTGTAAGACAAAGCCAGTAGTTTGAACAGTGATTGGAAACAAACTAGAATCTAGTATTCACACGAACACAGGAAGCTGCCTTATACAAAATCAGACTCTTGGTCCATCAGAGTCAATGTTGTCTACTCATAATTCCAATAGCTCTCCAGAGTCTTAGGTAGAGGTCGTATCACCTACTACCTGATCATTTGACCTGAAGATGCCAGGGACTGAACCTGGTAGTTGTCAAGCTCATGCCTCACTTGTCATGGACTCTGGGACATTTGGGAAGTTAGATTTTTAGTTTCTGAACACAGATATGATGCAGAAAGCATGGTGTAGTGGTTAAGAGTGGTGGACTCTAATCTGAAGAGCTGGGTTTGATTCCTCACTCTTCTACATGAAGCCTGCTGGGTGACCTTGGGCCAGTCACAGCTCTCTCAGAACTCTCGCAGCCCCACCTACCTCACAAGGTGCCTGTTGTGGGGAGACTCCTTAAGGTAGAAAAAAGCAGGGTATAAAGACCTGTTCTTCTTCTCTTCTGTAATCCAGCCTGGTTGTTACCAAAACACAAAAACAATTGAAGAAGCAAGAGCATTCTAGAAAGGAACCCCAATGGTGGTGAAGAAGGAACTGAGAGAAAGAGGGGCGGCAACACTGGAGCAGACCTCCATACTAAGACTCAGATGCCATTGTACAGTGTGCATTGTTCATGTTATTTGCAGATGCACAATGTTGAGTGCCGTTTTACCCCAAAGCTGCACATCTGATCTTTAAGGGGCAGCACTGCTTCATGTGGTACAGGTCAAATTCCACCTTCCTGGTCTTTCTTTTATGGGTTGAGATTACCTGGGCTGATATAGAGTCTGTTCACTTGGATTTGGTTTTACATGTTAAGGGAGTGAATAAGGAAAGTGTCAAAAGCAAGTAAGGTCTGTTGCTTCCTGACGTTCCTTCTGGATGTGACTGTGTAATACGGTAGTAGCATTCTTAACTAAGAAGTATATAATCTATGGTTCATCTTTGGCCTTCAGGCCTGCTGCTGGAGAGGAATGTCTAGCTAAAGCCATTAGGGGCGCTGTGCACTGGAGCCAAGTTACCCGTTCTTGCCTAACCTGTCATGTGCTCCAGTGTGGCCACCTCTCTTTCTCTCCGTTTTGGGGTTCCTTTCTAGTGTGCTCTTGCTTCTTCGATCGTTTCACTGTCTACTGCAGGCACTCCAAAGGGATTTGTCAAGGATGGGCAAGTGGGCGTCAACATGGCAAATGGGGTTCAATGTGGCCAAGTGCAAGGTGATGCACATTGGAGCCAAAAATCGTAAATATAAATACACATTGATGGGGTCTGAACTGGCAGAGACTGATCAAGAGAGAGATCTTGGAGTTGTAGTAGATAACTCACTGAAAATGTCGAGACAGTGTGTGACTGCAATAAAAAAGGCCAATGCTATGCTGGGGATTATTCGAAAGGGTATTGAAAACAGATCAGCCAATGTAATAATGCCCCTATATAAATCAATGGTGCGACCTCATTTGGAATACTGTGTGCAGTTCTGGTCACCACACCTTAAAAAGGATATTATAGCTTTGGAAAAAGTGCAGAAAAGGGCAACTCGAATGATAAAAGGGTTGGAACACTTTCCCTATGAGGAAAGGCTAAAGCGCTTAGGGCTCTTTAGCTTGGAGAAACGATGTCTGAGGGGAGACATGATTGAGGTTTATAAGATTATGCATGGGAAAGAGCAGGTAGAGAAAGAGGTACTTTTCTCCCTTTCTCACAATACAAGAACTCGTGGGCACTCCATGAAATTGCTAATGGGGGGGGGTCAACAGTGGGAGGGCTTCTAATGTCCTGGCCCCACTGGTGGACCTCCTGATGGCACCTGGTATTTCTGGCCACTGTGTGACACAGAGTGTTGGACGGGATGGGCCTTTGGCCTGATCCAACATTGGCGTCTATTATGTTTTTATGGATTCATGAATCTTCTTGCTGATAATTTATTTTTATTTATTTATTGCATTTGTATCCCACCCTTCTTACAGGCAGGCTCAGGATGGGAAACATCATTGTTTCCAGGGCTCTTTTTGTAGAAAAAGCCCAGCAGGAACTCATTAGCATAATAGACCACACCAAACAGCAGAAACTCATTAGCATATTAGGCCCCCCCCCCATGTTACCAGAAGTGTGGTCATCCAGCCACACCCACCTTTTGCTTCTTATTCTGTTTCCCTTGTTTGTTTTCAAAACGGTGTTGACAAAACTAATAAAAACATTATTTTTAAAAATAAGTTTCCAATTCCATACTTTTAATAATTAATATTATATTTATTTTAAAAGTAACAGTAACATAAGCAAACATCTCAATAAATACTTTGGAACTTGGAAAACTATACTGAAAGGTGAGATAAGTCTTTAAATCGAAGTTCAATTCAGCCCTCCAAAAGTTTCCAAAATGGTGACAGGTGAGGCCCTAAGACCATTGACTTCCACCGACTTAGAAGGATGTAACTCTGCTTGCAACACAAATCACCTGCTTCCAACTTGCACTGGTCTGATTTGTTCGATAGCTGTACAAAGTCAGATGTGAAAATCACATGATGCTCTGATTCAGGGCCAAACTAGACATTCACTTCAGGTCAAGTGCTGATGCTTCAGCATGTTCAATTGAAATAGTTGCCAAACTCTTCCCTTCCCAGGACCCACTTATCAAATCTCCAGGGACTTCCCAACCAGGAGTTGGCAACCCTATGGGGCTCATTCCAGGCAAAGTGCTTTTAGCATTAGAACAAAGTTTGAGTCCGGTGGCACCTTTAAGTCCAACAAAGTTTTATTCTGGGTATACGCTTTCATGTGCGCGCCCACTTCTTCAGATACATTGAAATGGAGTCACCAACCATTACATATAGGTAGCAGGTGAGGAGGATGTTGCCAGGAAGGCCCAACTAGAGCTAAGACTGGATTAAGGTAATTGGTAAAACCTGTGAATAGCAACAAATATAGCTAAAATTGGATGTCCTGTTTGAGTTTCTTAGGCGCTTCATACCCACACATTTTTAATATAGAAAATTGATCAGCCGCTCCTCCAGAGATCTAATATCATCCTCACCATTCCCCCCCTCCAGTCCACCGACAGGGGATGCATTCTCTCTCCCCTCCGCTGCCCAGAGTGGTTCACTTCCAAGCAAGGGTGCCTATCGATTGCAGCATTAACTTCTATTGCCTCCAACAGGTTTTGGGTCTTTTCTCAGCCCTTTTATGTACAGTTTGAAAGCCTCAAATATCAGGTAAATCTGAAAGAATTCATCCAGCGTTTTTGCCCAACTTTCATTAAACTCTATTTTAGGCTTTAAAAAAAAAAAAAACCATTGGAAGCAATGTGAATAAATTATGATCCTTCCTGCCCACTCAGAGTCTGGGCATATGTTAATTTAATGGAAAAGACAGGAAGACATACAGAAGAAAGGGAACTCCCACAATCAAAAAGTTTAGGGCTTCACATAGTGCATTTTTACTTGTATGCCATTTCCTGATGTGTGAGTTTACCACGAGAAAAAAACACTTGTGCCTACTTGAGATATTATTGTTACTCATATAAAAAAACCTATGTCATGTTTGAACTATTCTTAACAGAAACTCAGGATTGTGCTACCAAAAACCAGGTGTAAGTTAGTTTATGAGATGTGTTCCTACAACCTAATGAGCCAATGCATGCAATTACTTTAGAAACTCTCATGAATTCTCCTCCCTGGAACAAACCATGTGAATTGGCTACCATGAGCACAAATCATCGATGTGTTGAAAGATTTATGATGGGATTCACGCCAAACCTCTCTATGTCCCTAACTCCTCAATTTCCCCCCTCCCCTTCTGTAATTTTCTTTATAAAAATGTGGAAAATAATTTCTGTAACATCTGAAGCTCTGACCAGAATCAATGTTAGTCTTGAAGGTGCCATTGGATTTGTTTTATTTTGCCACAGTAAACTAGTGCACCTCCTCCTCTGGAAATATGCATGCTATAAACTGTTCAGATGTTCTCCCCTCCGCCCCCGCTTCCCTCTTTGGCGTACCAAAGGTGGGAACCGCTGCCGCTAATGCAGTCGGGGCACTTCATGCCATCGGCTCCAGTGGCCATGGACGATTCTACATTCCACCGCCGAGGAGGGGAGGAAAGGGAAGTTGGGCAGCGAAGCGACCCTTTCCAGAGCCCAAAAGAGGCGCGCTTCACCTCAACGCTCCATGAGGGGAGAAAGGGGTGGGCGGGTGTTGAGGAGGGAGCCACAATGTGAAGAGCGCCAGGGAGGAGCCTGCCTGCCTGGCCATAAGGCTGAAGCAGGTGGCGGGCAATCTCCCCCTCTGCAGGCAGGCAGGCAGGGCTGGGACCAGCATGTTTTGCCTCGGCCAGTGGAGGGAAGGAAGGCAGTGGGCAGGGGAGGTGGCAGAGTGCAAACAGAGTAGGGCACAGGCCGGCTCTGACGCAAGCTCAGCTCAAGGCCCGTCCCAACCCAATACTACACCTCCCAGGCTGCTCTTGGGACAGGGTGGAGAGAAGCCGTGGTTCCGCCCCTGGAGCACCTGCGAAAGAAGCGGGAGGGGGACGCTGGTGAGAGGAGAGATGGAAGGAACTGCAGCTGGGCAGGGTGGGCTGGTGGGCCTTTGGACTGAAACGAGCAAGACCCAGGCTGTGTGCTATGTGCGTCTCAGTGAGGAGGGCACACGGGGCATTCTTGATGTGGAGAGGTCAGGAGCACAGCATGCTTCTCGCCACTTTCTGGCAATGTTGTCAATGGGCAGGAGAAGAAGGGGTTGAACTCCAGCGCTTTGGGTTCCCATTGCTCACCTGCCTGCCTGCTTGCTTTGCCAGGGAGCCACCCCGCCCACCCATGACTTCCCAGAGAGAGCCCCGCCGTGGGCTGCTGTGGCGTAATGGAAAGAGGAGGCACAATGCAGCTGAGAATGGTGCGCCAGTGACCTGGGGGGGGGCTGGGGGCAAGGGAGTGGATGGGCGGGCTCTGATGCCAACCAGAACACTGTTCTGGTGCGTTCCGGCACAAAAATAGCCTTGATTGTTTCATTTATAATATAATCAGTTAAAAATTAAAAAAAAATGAATTAAAATTGTTAACTAAAATGGCAACCTGACTTTCTCTTTTAGCTCCATTAGGTGGATAGATGGTGGTCAGATACAATTTCAGTAGGGCCACTTTGCAGGGCTGCTTTGCAAGGGAGGCCAGGGGACTGGATGTCCTTCTCCTTAACTGAAAGCCTGGCAGAACAGCTTGGTTTTACAGGCCCTGCAGAACTGTAATAAGTCCCACAGGGCCCTGATCTCAAGTGGGAGCTCGTTCCACCAGGTAGGGGCCAAGACTGAGAAAGCCCTGGCTCTGGCTGAGGCAAGACAAATGTCCTTTGGGCTAGGGATAACCAGTATATGTTGCTCAGCAGAGCGCAAGGTTCTGTGGGTGGGTATATGGGGAGAGGGTTTCCCCTTCTGTTCTGTATCCAGTTTATCCTATGTGTTCTTCAGAACTGCTCGCTGGCACTAGGTCCTAGACGGGACTATTTAAAAATGCATTAAATGTAGTGCCAAAATGACCCAAACTGATGAGGATGACCTATGCTTATTCTGCCTGGGAGAGGACCTGCAAGCCAGAAGGGAGGCACAAGTAGGGAAAGCGTTGTTGCATTCTCTCTTCCAGTAGCCTCATACAGAGCAACACACCCACAGCCCCTCTTCCTTGCAGGAGGTGAGGGAGAGGGGTGGCTGCTGGCTGCATGCCCTTCCCTGAACTCCAAGCAGCGATTTTGCCGCTTGGAGACCAGGGAAGGCATACAGCCAGCAGTCGCCCCTCTCCCCTTGCAAGGGAGAGGGGCAGCAGCACGCCTTCCCTGAACTTCAGGCGGCGATTTCGTGGTTTGGAGATCAGGCATGGGCAGCCCCTGCTAGAAAAACAGCATTTAAAGGGTTCCCTTTAAATGCTGTTTTTTTCTAGCAGGGCATCTACAAGACTGAAAGAGCCCTCCAGCTGGTTGGTGGGCCATGTGCTCCCACTGATCAGCTAGAAGGCCCTTTTAATGCCATGGGAGGGGAGGGGGAGGAAGGATGAGGGGGGAGAGGGGCAGCAGGTTTTATGAGGCATGCATCCCATTTGAGGGGGCGGAGCCCCGAAATGCCCACCATAGCTATGGGCCAACACACCCACCTCCAAATAAGTAGCTTGCTAGTATCCCTGCACAGAAGGCTGAAGATGAAAACAGGGTTGCACTTACCTGTAACTGATGTTCATTGAGTGTCTTCTGTGCAGGAACATATTCCCTCCCCCCTGCCCTGCTGTGAGCTCTTCTTGGCTTGCAGTGACTCAGGTGGAACCGAGGGAAGAAGGTGTGGCTACACTGAAGCATATGACCATAAAGACAGAACAGGTGACTTGGCTCCAGCTTACAACACTCCCTAGTGGTTTTAGCTAGAAATTCCTCTCTGGCAGCAGGCCTACACAGGTGCAGCACCAATGTGTGCCTGCAGAGAAGACACTTGATGAACATCAGTTACAGGTAAGTGCAACCCTGTTTTTCATATAGACATACTGATCATAAGAGTGTGGCCATGGCTCAGTGATAGAGCAACTATTTGCATTCAGGTTCAGTCCCTGGCATCGCTAATTAAGAGAAGCAGGTGGTGGGTGATATGAAAGATCTCTGCCTGAGACACTGGGGAGACACTGTCAGTCAGAACAGACCATATTGACGATAGACCAAGGCCATGATTTAGTGTAAATCAGCTTCATGTAACTTGTGCAGAGATGTACAATTTCAAGAAACGTTGAAGTAGCAGAACGAAAATGTTTTTCTCGAAATTTGGAGGGAAATGGAACTATATGCAATACTTTCCATGCTATCAAACCAAATTTTGTAGTAAACAAAAAGAAAGTGTGTTATTTTGGACAGAAAAACTCTGTCAATGTAGGTAGGACTATTAGCATATTTGGGTATTAAGCTTCATAAAACTGAAAATACTCAACTCTTTTATATGTTATAAAATGTTAAATAGCATATTAATTGTTGCCAAAATTATTTGCATTTTTAAAATTTTCTATGTGTCTACAGTATACATAGGATTTATCATCTGATACTGTAGATTGTCTTACATGATTTTTTTTTTCATACTACAAATTTTGAGCAACTTTCTCCTTCATTCCAAAGGGGGGGGACGACGACACAGGAGTCTTTTTCAGTACTACCCAGTATGCCCCATTTTTTCCAGTGGAAAAATCAAACAAGTTCTCAGAATTGTTCATATTGTACATTTTGAGTGTGAAAACCCTTGCCTTAAGAAGCATGTCGCTCATTCTAAAAGAGAAAATATTTCACAGGAGGGGTTTTGGGTTTTTTGCAGTGCTCCATAAAATGTCCTGGGTTTTGTTTGGGCGGGGGGGTTGTTGATAAAACGATTTAAAACCCGGGGGGCAGGGCGGATGGTGGGTGTTAAATAGTGGGTTCCATGGATGAGCAGGCTCGAGTCCAGTGAAACAGCATGGGATGCTGTGTTTGTGTAAACAAGGAACAAGCCCTGAGCATTGCTATGAGAAGTAATCACCAGTGATTCATGATTGTGTAAACAGTCTTCTCTGGTCTACAACAGGATCTACAACATATATTTTTGGAATTACAATACCCATTTGATGTAGTAAGGGAACAGATCAACAAAGCCAGAATGATACCAAAGGATCTTCTTCGTGGTCTCTGTGCATCACACCCTTGGGAATATACTGCGCCTGCGCTGACCTTCTCGGTACCGGTAGCTAGCAAAAGGGATTTTCGCGCCTCTCCCAGGTCACGCGCCGGCTCCACTGCGCATGAGCAAGGAGGGGCACGCAGATCCCGCCAGTTCTTTTCTGACCGCCGCGCTGGTAGGACGCCTTCTGCTTCGGTCTGTTAAGTACCTAACTTTCTGCTAAACTTGCGTTTAGTTAGTTTCCTTTTCTTTATTTTGTTTTTTGTAGTTAGCATTTTTCTTCGGTGTGTTTGTTCCTTGTCTTTAACGTCTCCCCTCCGCTGGCCTATGGCCCCGCGGTGGGGTTGTTTCAAACGGTGTAAGACTTGCGGCCTTAAAATATCTCCCACCGACGGGCATTCGCTTTGCCTCGTCTGTTTAGGGGAGTCGCACTGTGTTTCTAAGTGCGGACATTGCCAGAAATTCTCGAACCAGACGAGAAAAAACAGGGCAGCTCGTCTGCACTTGGCTTTGATGGAGAAGGCGCTATCTCCACAGTCGTCTTCGCCGCTGGACACGTCCGGGCACGCCTCGATGTCCACCCTGGCTGCGGACACTTGTCCTCCCGTTTCGGGACCATCGACGTCGACGGTCGCAATCGATGCTTCGGCACCGAAACGATCGACGCCGATAAAAGACCACCCCGTACCTTCCAAGATCCGGAAGCAGGGGATATCTGATGCCGTACCTTCCAAGATCCGGAAGCAGGGCAAAGACTCACAGCAGTCGAAGAAACCTAAAACGGACAAGTCGAAAGTCCATAAGGTTTCAGCTAGTCAAGGTCGAGATCTCACGCAAGAACCTCATCACCTGATTGGTTCAGATCTCGACATCGACCTTACTCAGCAGACAAATCAGTCGCAATCTGATATGTCGAGTCGTCAATCCTCTCATGCTTCCCCGGAACGTGGAGTCGATGATCGACACCGACCGGCATCCCCTACTTTAACCTGGGATGAGAGACAGTGGCATTACTTGTATGGAAGCCGATACCCATACCCATGGGCTTTTCCTCCACCACCTCCACCTGACTGGGATCGTCAATCGGTGTCATCCCGCATCTCGCAGTTTCGGGATCGATCCTCGGTATCGAAGCAGTCCATGCCGATACATCCACCAGACCCGGCTGCACCCCCGGTCAACATGCCGACAACGCATCAACCGGAATTACCCGGATCATCCCCGGAACCATCCAATGTATCCTCCGATTCAGACGACTCCTCTGAACATATAGAGGACGTGAACATACAATCCACCCCACAGGATGTGGAAGCGGATCTGCCTATTTCTCCATCAGAGGATGTTAAGTCATATGGAGACTTTGTTCAACGTATGGCGTTGGACCTGTCTATGACTCCTACTCTCGTTGCCAGTTTCGTGGATGACAATGTTTTTGACATTATGCATTCCAACACTTCGCCTTCTGTGGCTCTTCCAATGACAAAAGTCCTCTTACAAACTACTAAGGACTTTTGGACCCATCCAGCCTCCATTACTGTATCCAATAAACGTCTGGATCACATGTACAAGATCCAAGAATCTGGGGCTGAGTTTCTATACACGCATCCTAAACCCAATTCTTTGGTCGTATCGTCGTCCACGAAAGGAAAATCGAGTCACTCAACGCCATCAGATAAGGAAGGAAAGAAGTTGGACTCGGTGGGCAGAAAATTTTACACTGTCGGTGCAATGGGCATTAAAACGGCAAATTATGCAGCCTGCATGGGCCGCTATCAGTTCAATTTGTGGAAACGCTTAAACGACTTCCTTCCACATGTACCAAAGGAATGTCAGCCTCAGATTAAGAGGCTTCAAAATGAAGGGATGGTACTGGCTAGACATCAAATTAGTGCTGCCAAGCATTCCTTGGAATCTGCTAGCAAGACTCTAGCAACTTCCGTAGCCCTACGCAGACATGCCTGGCTCCGTTCCTCCTCATTGCCATATGATACCAGATCGTCGGTGGAGGACCTTCCTTTTGAAGGCTCTGGACTGTTTAGTTCCACCACTGATACGGTATTACAGGAAATGGATAAGAGTATCAAGACGTCTAAAAGTCTGGGAATCTCTCCCCCAACTAAATACCCTAAGACCAAGCAATGGCCTAGACAATCTTGGTCTTCTAGACAACCGTACAACAAATCGCCTACGGATCAATGGCAAAGACCTCCCTCTTCTCAGTCAAGGTCTTTTCCCCCTAAGAATAAAGGACAATCATCGGGTGCCTATAAGTCGAAGTTTCCCAAGAATCCCAAACAGGGGCTTTGACTTCAGCCTTACTGCTCATACTCGCCTCGCTCCCTTTCTTCACGCATGGCTGGACATTTCTACAGACAAATGGGTTCACTCTATAATAAGAGATGGCTATCTCATAGAGTTTTCTCAAATCCCCACAATTTCCCATTTCGTCGGAACTCCAACGTCACCTGTCCTGATGCAAGAAGTACGATCTCTGTCACTGAAAAACGCTATAGAGATAGTCCCGGCGGCAGATCGTTGCCACGGGATTTATTCCAGATATTTCACGGTCCCCAAGAAGGACGGAGGACTTCGTCCAATTATGGATCTAAGATTTCTCAATCGATTCATTGTTTACAAAAAGTTTCGTATGACCACTTTGCAAAGTATTTTACCACTCCTGCCTCCAGGGACATGGATGGTCACTTTAGATCTCAAAGACGCTTATTTTCACGTCTCCATCCATCCTCGTCACAGAAAATTCCTCAGATTCACGGTCGGAGAGGACCATTATCAATTCAAAGCCCTCCCCTTCGGGCTCTCTACCGCCCCCAGGGTTTTCACGAAGGTAATGGTGGTTGTCGTCGCCCACCTTCGTCTTCAGGGCATTCAGATTTTTCCGTACATAGACGACTGGTTAATGGTGGCAGATTCAAAGGACTGTCTCCTTCAGCACATCACCATTACACTGTCGACCCTATCCTCCCTTGGAATTCTAGTCAATTTGCAGAAATCCATGCTGCAACCTGCAACTCGCGTGCAGTTCATAGGAGCTGTCATAGATTCCCTGGCCACTCGGGCCTACCTTCCTCGCCAACGGGCAGATACCATTCGTCTGGAAATTCGACGTTTGTTCCGATCCAATGTGACATCAGCAGTCCACGTTCAGCGGATCCTGGGTCTCATGGCAGCCACCACCTCTGTGATCGAGTGTGCACGCCTTCGCATGCGTCCGTTGCAGCTTTGGTTTCTAAAGAAATTTCGCCCCTCCTTTCACCCCCCAAGTCTTCGACTAGTCGTGCCTCCTCAGGTCCTTACCTCCCTGCAGTGGTGGCTCGTGGACACCAATTTGCTGGCGGGTGCACCGTTCCAACCGATTGTTCCCGTGATGTCGATCACCACAGACGCCTCCCTGTGGGGTTGGGGTGCTCATACGGACGACACTTGTGTGGGTGCTCCATGGCAGCCCCTTTGGAAACGTCATCACATCAACTATCTGGAACTGCTGGCCGTAAAATTTGCCCTCAGATCCTTGCACAAACAGGTTGCAGGGAAAGCTGTGTTAATATTTACGGACAATACAACTGCAATGGCTTATATCAATCGCCAGGGCGGGACAGTGTCCAGATCCCTTTGCAGGCTAGCTATGGACATATGGGAAGAGTGCCTTCATCGGAATATCACTCTCCAAGCTGCCCATCTGCCAGGAACTTTGAACCAGCAAGCAGATTTCCTGAGCAGAGGAGGAGCATCGGACCACGATTGGGAGCTGAATTCAAAGTATCTCCTCCCTCTTTTTCAACGTCTGGGACATCCCCACATCGATGTTTTTGCAACTCGATTCAACAAGAAGTGTCCCATGTTTTGTTCCAGAGCGGGGTTGGACCCTCTGTCACTGGGGGACGGCCTGTTGATATCGTGGGCTCACAACTTTCTGTACCTATTTCCTCCGATTCCGCTGCTTCACAGGGTGTTGGTGAAAATACAACACGACAAGCCCCATTGTCTTCTAGTAGCCCCCTGGTGGCCTCGGCAAGTTTGGTTCCCGACACTGTTGAGGTTAGCCAAGGGATCCTTTGTACACCTGCCGCAGGAGTTGGATCTCCTCCAGGCTCAGGAGGGCCAGGTCCTTCACTACGATCCTCTGAGTCTCAAGCTGACTCTGTGGGAAATACGCTTTCAGTGATGGACGCTCGTATCAATGATGTCTTGTTGAACTGTCGTAAACTGTCTACTCGGACTTCCTACACAAGGAAGTGGAATCTATTCCTGCAGTATTTGAATTCCTCAAATCTACCTCCTCCGCCAGTGGATTTGAGGTCTATTTTTGCATTTATTTTGTCCAGAATGGACTTGGGTCTCAGTTTTTCGTCGGTTAAAGTGTATTTAGCTGCGGTGTCAGCTTTTCATCCATCTGTTGATGGGTTTTCAGTTTTCTCGCATCCTCAGACAAAACAGTTTTGTAAAGGCCTTATTCGCCTGTACCCTCCCCGTCGTCCTCCAACCCCGGCCTGGGATTTGGCTTTAGTTTTGCGTTTTTTGATGGGAAAACCTTTCGAGCCATTGGCCACTTGCTCTCTAAAATTGCTGTCACTCAAGACTGCGTTTTTGGTGGCCATTACCTCTGCTCGTCGGGTCAGCGAATTGTCTGCTCTGAGGTGTGATCCACCATACTTAAGTTTTTCCCCACATGGGGTTTCATTGTCTTTGGACATCTCCTTTTTACCGAAAGTTGTTTCGGAATTTCATTTACGTTCAGATGTAGTTCTGCCATCATTTTTCCCGTCTCCTGCTAATGAAGAGGAACGGAAATTGCATTCTCTGGATGTTAAGAGAGCGTTGTTGTTCTATTTGGGCAGGACTAAGTCTTTTCGCCAGTCTCCAGCTTTGTTTGTTGCTCACAGTATGCCCTCCCAAGGGAAGAAGATCTCTTCCCAGAGGCTGTCGAGATGGATTGTGGAGGTGATCAAGCTATGCTACGCTTTGGCTAAGAAACCTCTTCCAGGTCAGCTTCGCGCCCATTCTACGAGGGCGGTAGCAACTTCCACAGCTTTCCTGCGAGGTATGCCGTTGGAGGACATCTGCAATGCTGCGACTTGGGCTACTCCGCTCACCTTCGTGAAGCATTATGCCCTTGATGTCCGGTCTTCTCGTCGTGTGGCGTTGGGTCGGTCTATATTGCAGACGGCGCAGATGTAGGGCCTCGGCCCCTCCTCCAGGTAAGAGTTATTGCTTGCTATTCTCCCAAGGGTGTGATGCACAGAGACCACGAAGAAGATAGACAGGTTGCTTACCTGTAACTGGTGATCTTCGAGTGGTCATCTGTGCATTCACACCACCCGCCCTCCTTCCCCTCTGCTCTCGGCCCTTCATCTTGTTTCTTTGAAGGCTGTTGGGCGGCGGTCAGAAGGGACTGGCGGGATCTGCGTGCCCCTCCTTGGTCATGCGCAGTGGAGCCGGCGCGTGACCTGGGAGAGGCGCGAAAATCCCTTTTGCTAGCTACCGGTACCGAGAAGGTCAGCGCAGGCGCAGTATATTCCCAAGGGTGTGAATGCACAGATGACCACTCGAAGATCACCAGTTACAGGTAAGCAACCTGTCTATAACCTGCTACGAGAGACACCCAAAGGAAACAACAGCAGAACACCACTAGTGGTTGCATACAGCTTTCAGCTCAAATCGGTTCAACACATCATCAACAACCTGAAACCTATGCTGGACAATGATACTCCTCTCTCACAGGTTTTGGGAGGCAAACCTTTTCTTGCCCACAACCAGCCTTCTAACCTTAACAACTTCTCACTCACAAAAATGGACTTCCTAACATGGACACAAACTCTGGGACCAGGGCCTCCAACAAACCAAGATACCAACTCTGTTCCCATATTCAATGACAGCACAATCACTGGACTCAACAGCACCAGGCATACCATCTCAGGTTCATCTACTTGTTCATCTTCTAACATTATATATGCTACCAAATGTCAGCAATGCCCTCCCACTCTCTACATTAGACAAACAGGTCAGTCCCTACACAAACGAATAAGTGGACATAAATCTGACATTAAAAACCACAACACCCCAAAAACAGTGGGAGAAAGTTTTAATCTTCCAGGTCATTCCATTGCTGACCTAAGAGTGGCAGTCCTCGTACAGTGAAGTTTCAAAGGGAGATTACAATGAGAGATCGCTGAACCTGAGTTGATTCACAAGTTCAGAACAATAGACCACCTCCAGGGCTGAATAAGGACATATGATTCTTATCTTACTACAAATGCTAAATTTCTGCCCCTAAGCATTTTCCTTCTGCTGTAATTAAGCTGACTACGATGTGCATAGTACTCCTGCATCCCCGAGTTCATTCTTTGCAGCACCCCTCTCACTTTCTGACTGGGATATAAGGATTCAGAGAGCTCCGTTCCAACTTGCATCTGACACAGGCAGCTTTTACTCTTTAAAGCTTATACCCCCCAAATATTGTTGGTCTCTAATGTGCTACCAGACTTGATTCTAGCTGTTCAGCTGTAGATCAACATGGCTACCCTCTGGAACAGACTTCTGTGGTGTTCGTGCAAAGCCTGAAGCTAGAGTTGCCAATCTCCAGGAGAGGCCTGGAATTGCAACTTATTGCCAAACATCAGAGATTAGTTCCCCTCAAAAAAAAAAAAAAAAGTAGCTTTGCAGGGTTATGGCATCTCATGCCTACTGAGCTCATTTTCTAGACGTGACCCCTAAATCTCCAGGAATTTCCCAATCTGGAGTTGGCAACCCTACTGTCAATGCTGATCTAGCTATTCTGATTTACATTTGAGGTTCTGATGCACACTGACACTTCACTCAAATAGCAACCCTCATGGTAGTCTGGCAAACCTTGTCCTTGAGGTTTTGTTTCAGAGTTTAATATGCCTAACTTTCACTGGATTATGTTCATTATTCCTCAGACCAAACCTTTTTATTTTATGAGACCAACATGCTGTGACCATTCCTGAATCACCTAGAGAGAATGTCTCCATGCTAAATTACTGATGAAGATTATGCACAGGTTGCTTAGATAAAACTAATGTTGAGTTATGGATGGCACAACACTTTGTGGTGATTGTGGAGAGAAAATACATTGTGAGGGTATAACTCTGGATGCTGTTACTCACCTCTCTGCTCTGTTGGTTAAGAAAATGTTTTGTCATTATGTTGTCTGCATCTCTATCAAAGTGTTTGATTCATCCTCATCAAGAATGCCAAGCAGAGGAGTTTTATCTCATTTTTGCAAAAGCAAAAAACCAAAAAGAGTTCTATTTTACAGCTCTTTGCCCTGTGAAGAATCAAGAAAACCATTCATTGTTAGGGCAAAGAAAGCAATTTCAGAACCTTCCACCACCCTACCTCCCTAGAGAAAAAAGCTATTCATGCATATAAGCACAAAGGAAGCCGCAGGAAACAAAGGTATTATTCACTCTTGCAACCGTATCGTATGCCCTTAGTTCAGGTATCAGTTGATTTTGTGAACAAGCTATTCTGTGATAAAAATCAGAAGGGTTTTTTCATTATTATTATTTGGACTAATGCTTCCTTATCAACATGCTAGGCAGGATGTAATTATCTTGTCCTTTGTTAACACTACAACAGCACAAGTGTATGGTCATTGTGTGGATACCTGTGCATGAACCGCATTCCTCCCCACAAAAAAACATTGGTGTGAACTAGTCTTGTGACCTTTTCTTTTAAAAGAGAAAGAGATAAGCCTGATGTTTATAGATTAATAGCATTGGCTACCTGGACTTATGAGGTAGAGGATGTTCTTGTGGAAAGAATCACCTAGTTTGCCCCAAGATATTCAGTTAATGTCTTTTTAACCCAGATAATAGGAAGAGCTACCTGACAGCCATGGATACTAGTTTGTGTGTTTAAAAAACTATATCCCACCTCTGGATACATTTAAGTGGATAACAGGATAACTTAAATATACCTTAAAACCACCAATTTAAACATGTATCAAGAATACAAAGATATCCATAGGTCCTCCAAATCTCTAGTGAGCACTGCCACATTCCTTGAAAAGCTCACTAAAAGGGCAGCTTTACATGTTTCCTGAAGCAAAACAAGGAAAAGTACCTACAGAGGGAACCTGCTCCAAAGCTACTGTTGCCTAGTGGTTAGAGTGTCAGACAAGGACCTGGGAGAACCAGATTTGAATGCCTTTTGTGCCATGGAAGCCTGCCAGGTGACCTGGGGCCTGTCACACTCTCTTGGCCTGACCTGTCTCTTAGGTCCAGGTGGTCAGCTGTGTTCGTTTGAAGTAGTAGAACAAATCTAGAGTCCAGTGGCACCTTTAAGACCAACAAAGGTTTATTCAAGGTATAAGCTTTCATGTGTAAGGCACACTTTTTCAAATACATTGGAATGGTAGGTAAGGTTCAAACTTATAGACAGGGACTTAACAGCAAATTAAGATGTAATATGATAATATTTTAAGATATGCAAAGTCAGAACTAAATAACAAGCTAAGGTTATAAGATCAACAGTTGTTAAGCAACAAATATGTCAAAATAGTGGATAAATGTCTAAAGTGTATTTTCTAGGAAAGGTGCCCCAACCTCTTAATCGTTTTGGTTGCCCTCTTTTGGACTTTTTCCAGCTCTGCAATGTCCTTTTTGAGATATGGTGACCAGAACTGTACACAGTATTCCAAATGAGGCCACACCATAGATCTATACAGGGGTATTATAATACCCGCTGTTTTATTCTCAGTCCCTTTTCTAATACTCCCTTACATAGTTTGCCTTTTCCACTGCTGCAGCACACTGGGTTGACACTTTTATTGAGTTATCCACTATGACCTCAAGATCTTTTTCCCTCTCAGTCTCAGCAAGTTCAGACCCCATTAGTTTATACTTGAAGTTGGGATTTTTTGTTGTGAGGGTAAAGTAGAGGAGGAAATAACAGTGGAATAAGCTGCTTTGGGTCCCCAACCAGGAATAAAAGCGGAATATAAAGAAAAACAAAATAAGGAGCGAGCCAAAGCCACAGCAGAGAAATAGTCCTTATCTGAATAGAGAGTACTGCCCGAGGGAGCTGGTCTGAGGGCGTAAACCAGCACCTTGGCTCATATAGGGAGAGGTAGTCTTTTTTAAAAAAAAAATCAGTATGGAAAAAGTAGAGACCACAGCATGGAGGTAGAAGTGGCTGTAGCCTGCTCCCATCTCCACGATTGACTCCATCGTGAAACGTACATGTGTAGCCACATAAGTAACATGATTTTTACAATGGAGCTAACAGTGGATCTGTGGGGTGGTTTAAGGATGTGAAAAAGGGGTGTCGGTGGGGTCTACAGCTGCTTCTCACTGTGCGCTGTGGCCACAAACAGAAGAGAGCCAATGTATGTCTGGAAGGCACAAAACACCCATTGCATGTGTGATACAAAGTTCTTGTGTTGGTCCTCAACACGTGTGAGGACTTGGTAATGTATAGATGGAGACTGAGTGTGGAATTGGGAGATGGCAATTTATTTTAGATTAACTAATACAAAGTTCCAAGTTGTGTTTCTGTCTGTGGATTTATGTTTTAGGATTAGTTTAGTTCCTTTGCTCTTCCATTTGCATTCCTTTAAAGTACTTCTCGTCAGCGATTTCCTTCCTCAAGTGAGTGCATTAATAGCTATCCATAATTCTTTCACCTAGTGCATTCAGGGTAGATAAAATCCCATCTTTTCTAAGGAGGGAAAAGATGTTTCCATCACTCCAAGCTCCCTCTCTCTCAGGAAGACTCATAGCTAATGTTATATGTTCCAATGTAAGTTAAATCTCGATTGAAGCATAATTTCTTCTACATAAGAATGAATTCTAAAATCATCTCTGTATTGCATTACTAGCAAAGAAAGCTCTTTGCTGTTGCAGTAATAATTTTCTTCCAGTCTCTACGTCAGGCATTTTCTCCCTCCTCTCTGTAAACATAACAGCATTGTTTTACCTTGAAATGGTAATTGCTTTCAATGGTACTTTTTACATTAAAATAGTGGCATTTCCAGAGAGTACACTTAACTGAATGTTTGTTTTCTGATTTCTACTTGGACAACAGTGCTGCTGACTAATGCTTTTCCAATGTAGTAATACCTTTATTTTTGTATATGATGACTTCTATGAATAATTTTTTAACCCAAAGAACCCAGTTTTGTGAAAAACTGATTTCGCTAAACTTACCACAAACTTTTACTTGATGGAAAAAGTAAGCACAGATGAAGGGGGGGGGGGAGATGGCAGCAGGTGCAGAGTGGGAAGAATGACCTTGATGTTGGTGAGGAGTAGCCTCCAAGGGGCGGGGAAAGGGTGGGGGGAAATCCGAGGGAAACTGTATGCTTTTGAATTACCGTCAGCTTGGAATAGGAGTGAAGGGAAAAATAGTAACAAAACCACTTTCAGAAAAGCTGGGGAAAGAGCGAACAGAAAGGGAACTGAGAGCTGAATGGATGGAAATCAATGCAGAACTACTCCCCCCTCCCCCCCGACGGACATGCAGAGGGAAATGCAGAATGAAAAAGATACGTTGACGAAAAGGTGCTGTGAAAGCGAGGGAAACCACCAGTGCATAAAAGGCCCATGTGTCATTCTATTAGTCTGTCATTGTTAGTTCTCCGGTAGGTAGATTGTGAACAAGAAATAAAACTAGCTCTTCCCTGTATATCTCTGCTGTCTTTCAGCACAGGCTAAAGGCTTGCCTATTTAAAAGACTTGCCAACTAAAGAAACTTTCTGTGAAGTAAGCTTTGGAATGTGCCCAGGAGGTTGGCTAACACCAGCTATTTGGGGCCATGCTGTGGACTTCTGAGTCAACTTCGGCTGTCTTTCCAGTTTTCTCCTTCTTTCTATCAATCAAGCATTCTTTTTGTCAGCTGTTGTTGTTGTTCAGTCGCACAGTCGAGTCCGACTCTTCGCTGTACTGTACTGATCATTAAATTTAAAGAAAAACGGTTTCTTAAAAAATCGAGTCAGAGCTTGTTTTTTGAGGTTTGGAAGCTTTCACACCTTCCAGAAATACAAGCTTTATATGAAATAAAACAAGTTGATCAAGCTCTTTGTGTGCTTTGATGACATATGAGAAAGGGGATATTATTTATTCAGTGTCTCTTGTCTGTACAGCAAACTGTTTAAAGAATATTGCACACAACAAAATGGAGATGTCCAATCCCTGTCATGCGAGCTGTTAAAACTGTGTTTACTCAATGAAAGGTTAACAAGCAAATATCTTCACATGTGCTACTGTCTGGCTTAAAGTAGTATACCACATTAGATTCATCTCTTCACACAGAACTAAACCCAGTCCAAACCTGCTGATTTCGATGGGATTTGACTGGAGTAACTCTGCACAGTATTTCCCTGCTAGAGTGCTTTGGTGGATCTGTCCAAAACCTGGTAGGAGCATGAGAATCTGTGGGATACAGTTATCTTTGGTTATAACGTGTATCTTTGTATGTAGAATGGACAGGAAAGAGTCCATTAGAGGTGGTGTTGTGTTACAAGTCAACCTGTCACAAGAGTTCAATACATTAGAAACCTTAAGAAGCTTGACAGATCTTGCTGTAGATGGAAGTAAGCAATCCACAGGTGTCTATAAGGACTCGTGTTATTGAGTATTGAACGTTTATGACTAACCAGAAAAGAGAACTTGGGTTTGTGGTGTAAAGGAAAATGTCTGTTCAGTATAAAGTGATAATAAAAAAGACATGTTAGAAATTATTGACAGGGACCGAAAATAAGACTGCTGATATTGGAAATCTATGATGGAGCTGCATTTGGAATACCAAATCTATATATCTAATTCTCAACAGAGCCCTCTGTGTGCAGATACTCCTTTATGCCAACACTCTCCCCCAACAGTTTTTTCTACAGACTCAGGGAACACTGTGGGTCTGAAGAAAAATCCAAAAAGTCAAACAAACAAACAAACAAACAAACAAAAAACCTTGGGGAGAGTTGAATCCCACCCCAATACCTTTGAAATGGCTGCTGCAGGGATCTGTGCTAGCCCCCCCCCTTCCCACATTGACAGTGAGAGACTAAAATGTTTATTGGGGGGAAGGGCTTCTAACGGTTCTGTCAGTAAAAGGAAGAGGGAAGGGCCCTTTCCAGGCCTATTTTGGCTTTTCAGGGAGGGATCCTTAAGGCCAGGCCTGACAAGGGTTGACAGTGCCAGGCTGGAAAATTCATAGAGATTTTGTGGTGGAGGGCTGGGTTTGTGGAAGGGAGAGTCCTCAGCTGGATATAATGCCACAGAGTCCACTCTCTGAAGCAGCCATTTTCTCCAGGGAGACAGCTCTGGGTGACTGGATACTACCTGACTTCCATGACTCAACTAGGCCTGGTTATTTGCTACTCTTCAATAACAGCCACCCTCTGAAAGCCAGTGTGATGCAGCAGTTAGACCTTCAAAGTAGGGTCTGCAAGACCCAGGTTCAGATCCCCATCTTGCAGTGGAAACAGACTGGGTGATTTTGGACCAGTCACATAGTTTCAGCCGAACTGACCTCAAAGGGTTGTTGTCAGGGGTCATTTCGTAGAAAAAGAGCTGCAGGAGCTCATTAGCATAATTTATTAGCATATGTCACACACCCTGACATCACCAGAAGTGTGCACCAGCCCCTCTGACAGGCAGAAGCACCTGGGATCCATTCTTTCCCCCCTCTCCCTTCCCTTCGCCTCCAAGTCAGGCGAAGGAAAAGGGGAGAGGGAGGATCTCAGGCGCTTCTGCCTGACAGAGGTGCTGGCGTGCCCACAGCCAGCCTGGGTGAATTGTAGAATCATAGACTCATAGAGTGGGAAGGGACCTCCAGGGTCATCTAGTCCAACCCCCTGCAAATGCAGGAAATTCACCAATACCCCCCACACACCCCAGTGACCCCTGTTCCACGCCCAGAATATGATAAAAAAAAAAAACCTCCAAGATCACTGGGGGCCAAACTGGCTTGGAGAAAAATTGCTTCCTGGCCCCAAAGTGGCAATCAGCATTTCCCTGAGTGTGTAAGAAAGGGCCACAAGAACTAAGCACTGATGCAACCCTTCCTGCTCTACCTCTCATGATTTGCCTAAGTTCACACAATCAGCATTATGATCCTTTTAAAGTTGAAAGCATGATATCAATGCAAAGGACTCTTTGTAAGATTATCTGTAAGACACAAGACCAGGATGCATCTCACTTCTGGCAATCACTTGGAGAGACCCTATCACTCAGCTTCCATTGCCCCACACACACCCCACACTGGAATAAGAACATAATATCAGGCCATACCACATTGCAATAAAGCCCCTACAACTGTATACAGAAATATTGAGCTTCCTGTAATGTATTCAGCCTGACATGCCCGGGCTGGCCAGG
>NW_015175362.1:685881-747266 GCF_001447785.1 Gekko japonicus | reverse complement strand
GAAAAAGCAAGCTCAGGGTTCGTGGGTCGCATTTTGGGCTGTGGAAGAGGAACTGGCTCCATTCCTGGAGTTCTCTCGAGTTCCTGCGCTTTTGGTTTTGCTTTTTGCCAGTCCGCCTCCCAAGACTGCTCCAGGTACTCCGGCCTGAGGGCTGCTGGGGGTGGGGCTCGAGTGCTCATTACTTGTGGAGCTGAGGCTCAATGTCTCCAGCTGCTCCGCCACCTTCCGTTCCCTTGGTTTGCTCGGGGAGCCCTGAACCGAATGCACCCCCGAATATGGCCCATTTGGGCCCCTTTCAGGCTGCTGGTGGAGGGGATAGGGGCAACCTGTTTGGGAGCCCCGTTGAATTGGACCCCCTGATCCAATGTTCTTCAAACTTGGTTGGTATCTTGGGGAGAGGCTCCAGCAGCTACCCTGCATGTTTGGAGCCTTTCCCTCAACCTCCCTCTCCTCCAGCCTCCAGAATATACCCTATGTTTTCGCCATTGACTTCAATGGCCCATAGGATATAAAGGGGCCGAAATTGACATTCGGCTGGCCCTTTTCAGTCCGGCGTTCTCGCACGGAGCCTGAAAAAGGAGGGGAGGGCGGGGGGGGGGGGGCTGGCCGGGCGTTCGCGCAGGGAGCCTGAAAAGGGGGGGGGGGGCGGGGGGGGGCGACTGCAGGCTGTTTTTCAGGACTTGACCCTGAAAAAGGCGGGGAGGGCAGCTCAGCAGTCCCCCTCCCCCGTGGTTGCAGCTGCCGCAGAAGGCGGGACGGGGCCATAACTTTTTAAAGAGCTCCTCCCAAGAGCTGGAGGAGCCAGGATGACCTCTCGCGCGAGGTGGAATTTGCCCCTAGAGTCCAAGGCCACTACCCTGGGGCTCAGGGAGGCAAGGGAACGTTTTGCCCCTCCCCTCTCCCCGTGTGGGCATTGCAGCTGCCGCCAAGAACAGCGACGGTGGCCATAACTTTTTAAAGAGCCCCTCCCGAGAGCTGGGGGGAGCCAGAATGACCTCTCGCGTGTGACGTCCGAGCGGCAACGCCGCTCACGAGAGGTGGAATTTGCCCCTACAAGTCCAAGGCTACCACCCCGGGGCATAGGGAGGCAAGGGAATGTTTCGCCCCGCCACTCCCCCCCGCAGGTGTCGCAGCTGCTGCTGAGAACAGCGACGGCCATACGTTTTTAAAGATCCCCTAAGGAGAGCTGGGGGAGCCAGAATGACCTCTCGTGCAAGAGGTGGAATTTGCCCCTACGAGTCCAAGGCCACCACCCCGGGGCTCAGGGAGGCGGGGGAACGTCCCCCCCACCACCGTGTCCCAACTAATGGCTGGTGGGAGCAGGGGGCAGGGCTTATGTGCATGCCTCCTTGGCTCCTGACTGGCGGGGCGGTGCTCTGGTGCGCTCCGGCTGGAACGGAGGCCTGGTTGTTGTGTAGATAAAAAGGAGGAGAGAATAATTTAAGCTGCTTTGGTCCCCACTATGGAAAAAGACTGTAATTTTCCTTGGTAGAGGCTGTGGGGGAGGGGACTGGAAACAGAAAGCTGAAGACAGAGAGGCAGCTAAAGGTGGGTTGGCTGTTGGGTGGGAAGGAAATAGGGCTGCCAACTATGGGAAATTCCTGGACATTTGAGGGGTGGAGCCCGGAGAGGGTGGGATTTGAGGAGGGGAGGAATTTCAGACCAGTATAATGCCATAGGTGCCACCCTCAAAACAATTATTTTCTTTGATAGCTAAATAGAACCTCTAGGGTCAGAGGCAGAATACCTTTGAATACCACTTGCTGGAGGGAGCAAGGTAATGTGGGATAACTGCTGCTTTGCTTCTTTGTGTGTACGCTTCTAAACAGTGTCAGGCTGGCCACTGTTGGAAATAGGAGGATGGACCCTTGATCTGATATTGGTATTCCTATTATGTCCCTCTGCTGTTATGTTCATCTAAGCCACAGTTTTCCTTTACAAAACGAGGGCTGCACAGATTCTGTTAACTAAAAACTACAATATTCAAAATTCAACCACATACGTGTGAAAAGGACATGTGTGTTCAGACCTTAAATTGCCAAGACCTTGAAATGAAAACATATTGTTTATTAACTAGAAATGTAACTGAATGAAGGTACCTCCAGCTTTTGAAACTGAACAGACTAGCCTATTGTTCTGGCTGTGCCACAATATCCGCAGGTATACTTTGCTTTTAATGTCCTCAGGCTCTCTCTAAATTCCACTGGGGGTGAAGCAGAAAGAGAGAGTTCTTCAGCAGGCATTTTCTGACAGAACCACAACATTTCACTCATATTAATGCTACACAGGGCCATAGCCAGGATTTTTTTTACTTCAGGGGGCATTTAAATAAGTCGGGGGGGGCACTGTGTCAGGAGCGACAAGAGAGTAAAAGCTTTAAAAAGTGATGAGAGAGAGAAGGGGCTGGAGTAGGGAGCAGACCTGCCCTATGGCATGCCTTGCCTGAAGCCAGCCAGAGGTATACAGTTGGCAGGCAGGGCAGGGTGATGGATCAGCTTGGTGCAACTGTGGCATGCGAGAAAAATAAACCAGCTAGATGGGAAACCAGGAGGCCTGGGCAGCAAGTCCTGAGATGCCCCACTGTAGCTATGGGCCTGATGCCACATAGTGTCATTTTCAGTTGGTGTTTCTCTGTACATCATTTCTCTCACATTAGTAAAGGTAAAGGTTCCCTTGCTCGAAAGCCAGTCGAGTCTGACTCTAGGGTTGCGGTGCTCATCTCCGTTTCCAAGCCGAAGAGCCAGCGCTGTCCGAAGACGTTTCCATGGTCATGTGGCCGGCATGACTAAACACCAAGGCGCCCGGAACGCTGTTACCTTCCCACCGAAGGTATTTATCTACTTGCAGTTTCTTGCTTTCGAACTGCTAGGTTGGCAGGAGCTGGAACTAGAGATAGGAGCTCACTCCGTCATGTGGCACACTTGGGTCTTGAACTGCTGAACTACCGACCTTCCACAGCCTGCAGTTCAGCGTCTTAACCACTTGAGCCACCACAGCTCCCCTCAGTCACATTACTGGCTGACTAATTTAGGGAGTGCTCTTATTCTGTATAGGGAAGGGCATTCCTTACCAGAGCCATACCAGCTGTGTGTGTGTGTAAAGTGCTGTCGTGTTGCAGATAACTTTATTCTCATAATCTAACAGGCTTCCACCAGGTAAATGCAGCCACAGCAGAGATCCTATCATGGGGGGGGAGGGCAAAGATAAGGCATCACAGTGGCGCTGGGATGAAGCCAAGCCACAACTTTATTCTTCAGCAGCTTTCAGTAGCATTTTGGCACAATTGGGTGCAGGGAATGCTGATGTCATGAAAGGCCAGCCTCCTTGCTCTCTACCTATGTGCGGTAGCAGCAGGTCATTAAAAAAATAAGAGAAGGGGTTCTCTGGGAAGTCGCAGCCTAGCAGGTGGCACTCTGTGAGTCACCAGAGGGTCCTGACCTATGGGTTGAAGACTGCTGAGTCAAGTCATCTGACAAAGTGGGCTCTTGCCCTTGAAGCCTTTTGACTTCTGTCTGGAGTTTTTTTACTAGTTGCTGTCTGTATTGTGACTGAACATTTTGAAAACTGGATGATTCCCCTCACAGTTTCTTTGTGGAAAATGTTAATATCATTGCCTGGGATTAGTTAAATGTTTCAAAATCAGCCCCTTCTTCCTAGACTGTGCACCAAGCTGCATTTTTACTTCACCTTTCTGTTGTAGTCACCTAACAACTGGAGGGGATGCATTTATTTCTCTGTTAATAAAGGAAGTACCCAACTGGCTATGGATTTTCTATCAGGAGCAAGCTACATGTTACACACAAAAACAAGGAATAATAATACCTTGACAGGAGTTTTATTTTTGGAACAGTAGCTTTGGAAGGCTGTGACCTTGAGCAGAGAATAGACTGCTTAATCATTTCCCTCATGGTAGTTTTTCTACTCCAGTGCATCCATTTTATCTGCCTTTGCCGACTACATTGTTGCAGATGCATGTTTACCCTTGAAAACATGCATCTGGAACCCTACAATGCACAGGAAGGACAGCTGCTCCATCTTACATGGAAAGATTGGTTTTCAATATTTGTGCAAGAAGCAGAACAGAAAAAGAAGCTTAGGTGCCCTCCAGTGGTGGTTGATTATCACTGCAAAGAAGTCCCCCCCCCCTTTCTGATTTGTATGAACATGCAAACCTTTAAATTGTACGGTCTTTACTGCAGCAATCCTGATAATAACCCTCAGTATGAATTATTCCCATTTTCCCTACAGGAAACTAATACTAAGCATTTTTGAGACCCACCAAATATAATGGGACTTGCTTCCTAGTATTAAGATGACTGTGCCTGGCTAGGGTTACTGTTATTTTACTGGCCCTGTTTGTGTTCTTTCAAGAGCATTTTGGGACACAGAAATGTAATTGTTGGACATTTTATTAGCATTTGTTTTCATGTTAGCTTTACTGGAGGTAAGGGGGCAGTCTTAGAACCAAGCTCTGATTAGGGCCCTTCTCAGTTTGTCCTGGTATAGCTGGTGTGGCACTTGGCAATGTTCCCTCTAAGCTGTGGAGTCTTGTGAGCAAAAATCCTGCCTTGTGGGCTACTGGCATTAAAGTCGTGAGCGAGCAATTTGGCTACTGCATAAGTTAGTTTGCTCTGGAGCCATCGTTCTTGAGATAAGACAAAAATGTGTGAGCCGGAGGCTAAAAACCTGTGAGCTAGCTCAGACTAACTCAGCTTGGAGGGAACACTGTCACTTGGTTGTGCCCACATGATAACTGTCTGTCAATAGAGATGCTAACAGACAGATGCCCCTTCCCATTTCCAAATCCCTGTGTAGACTGTGGATGCCCTTGTGGCCTTCACCGACAGCCCTTGTCTGCATGTCTGATCAAGAGAGACTTGGAAGTCAGTGCTGTGCTCCTCACCGCAGCAGCGTATTAGGAAAAGTTTTGTCTGCTGAATTCATGCTTCTCGTACAGGTTTCAAAAGCACAGGAGCCTTGGCAGGGGAAAAGTTGGCATTTCACATAGGCTTTTAAAATGCCCTCTTTATTTCCCAAGTCTAAAATGCAAGTGTGAAACCTGTAGTCACTAGAACGTACATTTAATTTTTACAGTGGCTGTCTATGGCTTTCTGTCTGTATTCGTACATGTACACAATTCAGATGAGAAAGTCTCAGATATACTTTCAGGGCCATCAGTTCTGTGGAAATGAAGCTAGACGTTGCTTTGTTGCCCTTTGAGCCCCAGCATAAAAGTGGAAATAGCCCAGAGCTATGAAATGGGAAGAGATGGTGGTCAGCGATGACCAAGTAATGGTCTGAAGGCCATATGTGGCCCTGGAGAAATTTAATCTGGCCCCTTTTTGGGTTAGATCTGTAATATCTGCATCTTTGTATGCAAAGCTATCCATCTATTTAAAACATCTCTATGCTGCTGTGGCATTTCTAAGCATTCACAATGTTTCCCAGATCAAACATGATTAAGGTAATATTTCCATGTAATTATACAGAGAAATACCAGAAATACATAACTATCAATAGTGATGGGAATGAACCAGCTCATGACCCTGATTTTGTGATAAAATTGCCCAGTCCTTGGTTTGTGAGCTGAGGCTTGTGTGATTGCACCAGCAACAGTTTGTGTTGGCGGTCCATGCACAAGTGAAGTCCAAGCGGAGAGTTGACTCATAAGTGAGTGAACTCACCACTTGGACTTCACTCACACACGGCATGGCTTGCAAAAACCAATTAAAGGGAATGTTCCCTTTAAATGGCTTTTGCAAGATCTCCCCCCCCCTTCCATTTTGTTGGCCTTGGGGGAGCTGCTGGCAGCAGAAAAGAGGTAGGGAAGATCTCATATCTCCCCACCTCCCCCAGTGCATCATGAACCTCATGAAATGACCCAGTGTAACAGGCCGGAAACCTCGGGGTTACTCTGGCCTGGGGGTGAATCTGGCCTGTTACACCCCCCACCAAAATCAGTGGACATATGTTTGCATATAATATGCTATTAGACAAAAAGCTGTTAATACTTCTAAGAGTTAAAGAAAGGTAAATTAACAACGTAAACTGGAAATCCAGCATTCCATTTTTATCCATGAAATCATCTCTAATTAACTATTCTGGCACACAGAATGATGGCCTAGACTGTGGATGGACCACTGCTGCAAACTGAGGCAGGGGGGAGAGACACTATTCTCTGGAAAGGGGTCTAGCGTTCAGCAGAGTATTGCTCCATTATAAGGCTGGCAATGTCTAGCAGTAAAGCCTTCACAGTGATGGAGCACATGCCTTGTGCTTTTCATCAGTCACAAAACCTTTTCTTTAAAAAATTGGCTTGCCATTCCCATTAGCTGATTTGACTAGGAAAACTAGGGCTGTATTCTTATTGAAAGTTAGGGATGAGCATGAACTGGGAAAATGGAGGTTCATCCCGGTTCATGGTTCATGTGACCCCATGAACCATGAACCTTCATGAGCCTCCCGGCCAGAGTAACCCCGGGGTTACTCTGGCCGGGAGGCTCATGAAGGTTCATGCTCTGGCGGGGTGTAACAGGCCAGATTCACCCCCCCGCCAGAGTAACTCCGGGGTTACTCTGGCCTAGAATAACCCTGGATAACTCTCCCAGCTGTCTGGTCTTTCCAGGCATGCCTTAGGCTGGACAGAGTCTCTTCCTCCAAGAGCTGGGCAGGCCTGATTTGGCCCCTGAGGCCTGCTGGTGCTGGGGATAAGAAGTAATTTAAAAGGGAGACAGGACAGCAGCCCCAGAAAGCAGGCGGGGGGGGTAATCTGGCCTGGGGGGTGAATCCGGCCTGTTACAGGTGGAACAAAAAACATCAGAAGCTCTGTCTTATTCCTAGGACCCAACAGGAAATAGTTTGGTAGGACCCATTTGATAACCTTAAATGAGTATATATATTTAAAGGATGTTGTTTTCATGAATCCAACTAGTTGGGGGGAGGACGAAATTAATGGAACTATGCTCCCAACTAATTTAGGATTCTGCAGATACCAAACCCCTAAGATTAATTTCAGCTAAGCCCTCTGCATTCCTGATCTTGTTCCGTGCTAGCAAAACGTTGTTAACTGCACACTGGCTATCTTTCTGACATTAACGTCTTGATTCTAAACACATTATATGTAATTAATTGGTTTAGGACTTGGGTGTCGGTTTGCTGGTTATGGTGAATTCAAACAAGAGTTGCAGAGGCATTCTATTAACTTCAGAATGTAAGCTGCTTCCAAAGGTAGATAATAAATAATAATAAATCATTTATCTGAAAGAAAGGAGTTTTTATGCATCCTCAGTTAGCTGAAAGGTAGTAGACATTTTTGCTTAATCAAGGGAATGTTCAAAGCAAGACTTAGAGGACATTGCCTGATTCCTGTGAAAGTAAGTGTGGGCAACTGAGTCTGAAACATACTTTTTCAATATTTCAACTTCTTTTTCCGTGGCATTTACTGAAGAATATGAAGCATCAATTACAAGGGGGGATGAAAATAACTCACTGAATAGAGGAATACATTAGTGTCCCAGCTTGCAATTATTAGACTATTTCCACTTTCTTAAGAGGGTCTTACTCTCAATTATTTGCTAGCGAATAAATGAGTAAACTAATAATAATGCCGGGGTCTTAGTCCTGCTTCTCTAATAGGTGGCTCAAAAGAGATCCTTTGTAATTCAGTCTCCATACCATATGTCTCTGTTGACATTAAAGTGCTTAGTTCCAAATGAGTTGGCTCCATTCAAGCATCTTAATTCAAGAGTGGATGATTAGATCTTAAGCTAAAAACCTATTAGGAGGTAAGCGCTTATGTTGCTGAAAGATATTAAAGGAACATCATAGTGTAGTCGCAAATAAACCCTTTGTATCTCTAGTGCTGGTAGGTTAAGTGCTATTTGATCTTCATGCAATATTAAGAATAGCTATAAATGTTCATAGCTGTGCACATTAGAAGAAACTCTCTTGGATGTAAGGCAGTGAAAAGACTTCTTTAAAATAAGAACTCAGGCCCAAACGACATAGTGCAAGGAGATGGGTGGGTGCTGCCATCCTGCATCTTCTGGTAATGTGTGAATAAGTCCTGTGATGTGATCTTAGCATACCCCCCCACATACATGCACACCACCATTAAAACCAATGAAGGAGAGCAGGGCTCAGGGATGGGCTAGCATAACGTTATCGTAACACTCTTTTTATTCCAGTCACATATTCCTGTAAAGATAAATAGTGAAGACGAGGAAGACCTGGGTTGATACTGCTCACGGATCTCTCTCTGATATATAATCTGAAATGTAACAAATCAGAAAGCTTCCTATGGGGTGTTTGCACATAGATGCCCGCCTCTTAAGGAGGAAGACATGTATTCAGCAATCCTATAGAGAATTCTAAGTCCATTGAAGACAGTGTGCTTAGAGGAGTGTTTAGGATGGGACTGTTAATACCTTAAAATCAGTGGGCGATGACTAGCGTCAGACAATATGGGCCACCGCTTTAAACAAAGAACTGTGGGAAATAGTATCTGAATACGATTGTCAGGCTGTGCATAGATTTTGTAGGTTTGGCATGTTGCCAAACCAGATAGCAAAACACATTTTCCATGTTCTGTATTTATATCCCTTGTGCTATTAAAAAGAAAGAAAAGAAATACTTTCTTTACCATTTAATTGCATGTTTGGTATAAAGTTGATATATACTTGTTTGTTTTGACATTTTTATATTATAACATGGCAAAACTACATAAACTAACAAGTTTACAGCAGATGTGCTTTAGGGGGATGTTCCTTCACAACTATTAATATTTTTGCTCATTTTTAGAAAATAGTTACATTTTGTGGCCCCCTTCACTCATGCTTGCTTGCAGGGAGGGTGGTAGGGGAAATCCACAAGCCCCACCCCACAGGTCCTTGTATGTCCCCTTTGCATCTGTGTTCCTACAGTGTACTCTATAAATTGTTCATATAAAACACAATCTATAATGGAAAAAAGTAAAGCATAAGCATATTCTCCTTTGTTTGCACTATACTTGTGAGAGGTTGAGTTAAAGAAATGTTATGTTATCCTCCCACACCAAGTTTAAGCTCATTCAACAGATTCCCTGAGGCAATCAATTGTCATAAAGGGTAGATGGCATAGGATAGTAGGAATGCATAGTTCCTTTTACCAGTTACATTTCTCTGCACTGGGCTCTCTCCTCTCCACACGATGACAAAATAACATTCAGAAGGGTCTCATCTTATGCCAGTGTGGGAGCCAGCGAGGTTTAGTGGTTGGAGTGTCAAACTATGATCAGGGCCAGCCCCAGGTTTCCCCCCCACTAGGCAAGGATACCTTCTGGCACCCCCCATGCACCCCCCAATTTCTGGCACCCCCCTTCTGGCACGGCGCCCCCTGTTGGGGGTGGGCCAGGGGTGGGTGCCGGAGCTGCAGTGGGTGGGCTGAGGGGGCGAGCTGTTAATGCATGCAGGGGCTGTTAATGCATGCAGGAGCTGTTAATGCAAGCAGGGGCGGGGTCTCTCGAAGGGAGGGGGCCTGTGCCAGGCTACAAAAGGAGCTCCAAAGAGACCGGGGGCAGCAGAGGGTGAGGGGCACTTTCCAGCAGTGACTCTGCTGTGCTTCCAGCAAACGTTTTGGGTGGCACTGCCATGGCTCATTCAGTTTCCATCATCATCCCGGGCTTTTCCCCGTGCCTGTCCCCCCCGCCTCCTTCTCTGTCTCGGGGGCTGCAAAGAGGGGAGTCACTTGCTGGGGACAGAGCAAGAAGCCCTTGGGCATGGGAGGGAGGGAGGGGGCCCACATGCAGCCTCCTTTCCCGGAAGAATCCAGGACTCCCTTCCCACCCAGGAATATTGCTGAAAACTCCCAGACAGGACCCTTTCCTGTGCTGCTTGGCACAATCCAGGGAGTTCGGCAGCCACCTCTGGAGTGTTCACCACCCTCCCCCCGCCACCGCCGCCGGGCTTGAAAGGAAGCTTCCAGGTGCTCACTGCTGTGAAAAGCCTCCCAAAAGGCCAAAGCAAAGGTGGCACGAAACAGGGTAGCCTCAAAAGCTGAAAAACATGTGTAAGGTAGCTGTGACATGAAACCACAAAGAATCTGCAGTGTGATGGGCCTGCGAGCATCCGTCTTGTGGTGGGAAGACCTCCTCCAACCCCTAATGGTGCATCGTGCCATAAAAGAAGTTCAGGGGCCGTGGAAACCCTGAGCTTTACAATAAAAGGAGATGGCTGACAAATGAGTGCCCATAGTCCTAGGTGCAAGTCTCTGTTCCTTAAGGTATGCTAGGTACCACAGTATCAGTGCCTCAGAGGCAGCCCGAGTTAGCAATTCCCAGTGACACAGTAAAAGACAGGAAAATTGAGACAGCTTGTGCATAGAAGCAGTGGGTAGAAGGAGCAATAGACCAGATAACTCCCTGCATAATTAATCATTGCCATGCTTCTGTAGGTCTTCACGAAAGCAGTCCAGTTGGCAGTTTGTGTTGGTGGCCAGGGTCTGGAAACCTCTCTTCCTGAAACTGAGACAAGGTGTCAGCAGTGCCATTACTTGTGCCTGCAATATATTGGGCTGAAAAGGAGGTATTAGACACCAGGCAGGTCAAAATGAACCTGCACACCATGCACATGACCAGCTCAGAGCATGATGATTGGTGATTAATCACCCAAACTACTGCCTGATTATGACACCAAAAAAAGACTTGCTTGTCCCTGAACATGTCCTGCCACATGCAGACTGCTGCCAAGATGGGGAAGAACTCCAGAAAAGTCAGGTCCCTGAGAATGGCTGGTCCGGCCCAGTGCAAGGCTGGCATTTCATGCACCAGCTCCCATTAAACAAGATGCTGAACCCCAAACTGCTGATTCATCCATGTGGACCTGCAAGGAGTCCCTGAGCATGAACAGTGACTGCCATATAGAAACCCTATTGAAGTGAACCAGAAAACTGATCCAAACCTGCAGGTCTTCCTGCATGCCATGTGTAATCCTGATGTGTGTGTGTTGGGGGGCGGGGGAAGACACCTCCATAGTGGCCTGAGCCGACCAAGCATAAAAGTAGCACCCTGGAAAGACCACCTTCCATGCAAAGTTAAGATGGCCAGCAATGACTGAATCATTTTGAGAGTACATATTTTTAACTGCCTACGATCCTTGAAAGCAGGGACCTACGAGTAGCCTACTTGTCTTCTGGGAGGCATGATGTGCCCTGTACCAAATGAAGCAAAATATCTAGATAGTAGCAGGCCCTTCAGTCTTATTCTGGGTGAGTGGAACCCCAATTTTGGCAGCTCCGGGACAATGGCATAGTTTACTGCCTTTGTCGCAAATTCGGAAGCTGCAACTAGTGCAGAATGCTGCAGCCCGGCTGTCGATGGATCTTCCTAGACGAGATCACATCGAGCCTGTGCGGAAAGCACTGCACTGGTTGCCTATAGCGTACCGGGTTTGCTTCAAAGTGCTGGTTATTACCTTTAAAGCCCTATATGGCCAGGGTCCAGCCTACTTAAGGGACCGCCTTTCCCCACATGTTCCCCCAAGAGCACTACGGTCGGGGAATCAGAACTTACTAGACGTGCCAGGTCCCCGATCATCAAACTCGTCATGACCAGGAACAGGGTGTTTTCGGTGGCGGCTCCTATCTGGTGGAACGAGCTCCCAGAGGAGATCAGGGCTCTGCGGGACCTAGCACAGTTCCGCAGAGCCTGCAAGACGGAGCTCTTCCGCCAGGCATTCGAATAGGAGCCGCCATCGCCATTGTACCACCAACGCCCCATGATTTCTGTACAGAGTCACCATGATGCGGGCACTTTGGATGAGAATGGGACGTTTTAGGAGACGGCCATCTTGTTTTTAGGAGAGGAGCACCAAAATTTGTTTATGACTGTGATGTGTTTTAATATTTTTAATGTTTTTATTGTTCTATTGTATGATTTGGCGATATGACGTGTAAGCCGCCCTGAGCCTCCGGGGAGGGCGGGATAAAAATGTAAATAATAAATAAATAAATTTACTGACACCCCTTTGGGGTAGGAAAGGTGATTAATTAGCCAAAATACACCTGGAGCCTTCTTGAGCACCAAGGGAAGAAACCCTAAGGTTGGGCAGAAGGGGGGAAGCGAATGGGCCTGCAGCCCTGCCAGCCACATGCTGTCTTGATATTTTCTGTGCCACCACATCTGGCAGATCCCTGGCAGACGTAAGGTTGCTACAATCCATGGGGATGCAGGGGCTGGGAGAAGGAATACAGAAACCATACCTAAACGCATCAAGTAAATATATGGCAGCTGTTGTGGTACCTGGCCAGCAGGGGTTTTAGGGCTCGTGAATGAATGGGGGTATTTGCAGGGGACGTATCGAAAGCTTTGCCATCAAGATTGTTTGGAGGCAGTGGCTGAGGTTCTGGCAGCACCTGACCCTCTTTTCTTACTGTTAGAGGTGGAGAAGGGTCGAGATCCCCATAAGGGCTGCTGCACCCTCCCATATCAGGGGCAAGACGCCCTGGGATGGGTGCCAAAACACAAGTTGCAGTTATGGTCAAATTTGGAACATGTATGCTGGCACTTGCCCTGATTGTATTCCCAGCTAAGGTTGCCAACCTCCAGGTGGTAGCTGAAGATCTCCTGCTATTACAACTGATCTCCAGGCAACAGAGATGAGTTCACCTGGATAAAATGACTGCTTTGGAAGGTGGGCTCTATGGCATTACACCCTTTGAAGGCCTTCCCTCCCCAAACCCCACTCTTCTCAGGTTCCATTAGCAAAATCTCCAGGTATTTCCCAACCCAGATCTGGCAACCCTATTTGCAGTGTACGCGCCGGGTAGTGTCCTGCTTGAAACATAATTTTGCCTTGCTGGGGTGTGACCCCATATGGGGCCCCACCATCAGCAGCCATATCTTATCATTAAGAAGATCTCAGCAGTAGAGCTCATTGTGGGATGCATGCTTCCTAGAGACCTTTTCTAACTGATTGGCTGGTGCATCCCAGGCCAATGCCCGGGCCTTAAGGACATTTCCTAAGGGATCTGCAAGATGCCAGCCACGCTCTGGATAAGCCAAGGAGACTAGGCTCAAATAAACTGTGTAACCTGCTAGCCAGTTTTGAAATGTGTGTTCAGCACCGCCCTTGAGGGATCCCTTTACTTCATAGTGAGGGCTGGTCTTGCCCACATCACTCTTGGGCTTAAGGAGGGCAAATATATTGACAAAATACCCGTCAAGGACCTGTTCGCACAGCTTACGCAGTAGATGAATGCTGGGAGGGTCTTCAAAATCACTGTAGGAGGAGGGATGAGGTTCTCCAGGAAGTGCTCAGTTCCCCAAACACTGGTGACATTGTGTTCTCCCATGGACCTGCACCTCCTAACCCAAGGGGGGAGCCCTGGAATGTGCACCCCTGCCCTCCAATAATTCCAATCAGTGTGAGAGGAAACCTTATCTGATGATGACTCACCGGAGCTGCCGCTGCTGGACACATCGCAAAACTACGTTGACCTGTTTTCCCTCGGATAATTGTGGCCCTGCCCCCGGCGTGCCTGACATGGTTGCGTCACTTCTGGGCACGCACGCGCACACTCCCAGAACAGTGCTGGAGTCCCCCGGTATTCAGATGGTAAGGACTTGGCAACCCTACCTCAAGCTGACTTGGGACCCAGTAATTTTGTAAACCCAGTCCCCCCTATTGGCAGCCCTGGTAGCTGATATAACAAAGAAGGGCACGCTAATGAATGTCAGCATATGTGTAATTCCCCCCCCCCTACTGTATTTAATCACTTGGTTTCAAAAGGGAATGCACTTTGTGCAAAGAAAGCAGAACTCCCATGGTTCCATGCTTTTTGAGCACAGCTGCTGTGGCTGTCATGAACTTTGAAAATGTGTCTGTCCTATTCCAGTAAGAGTAAAGCAAGGCCAATACTTTTATCACTTAAACACTGAACAAGGTATCAAATGTGCCTCAGAGACACTCTCCTTAAGTGCAACTTGATGTATCTTTTACATTATTAATAGCTATTCTACTTAAAAAGTGCTGCCAAGGCATATCAGGTCTGATAGCACAGAGAAAGTGTTGAAAACTTATGGCTGTCTAGTTTTGCCCTGCTTAGTAATAGACACCCAGTGCTGGTTTACACTTGGGGCTTACAGCTGAGCCATACATCCCCCAGTCAGTCATGCAGCAAAATCTAAAAGTGCTTACTTAGAATAAAGGTCCTTGGAGTTTATAGAGAGTTGCTCCCAAGTAACTGGCAATCAGTTGGCAGCCTTTGTGTAGGATCTCCCCACACATGTTCCAGTGAGAATTTAGGATGAATGCAAGCAAAATATGTATAGAGCATTAGGATAGGTTTGGAAATGTCTTTGCTTAGTTCATTTCAAGCTACATTTCCCCATCCAGGGTCAGCTTCTGAAAGCATAAACAAAACAACAACAATAAAAACAATTCTGCCGTTTTGTGACATAACTAGCTCATGTCCTTGGAATCTCCAAAGCAGTACTGTAGCTTTCAAAAAGTTCCTAATAAATTAGTGTTATTACTTTAAAACTATGTACCTGTTGGATCCCCAAGCATCGAGAATAAATCCACGTTTTCAAGAAAAGCAAAATTTATTTCAAAGCGTTGAAGACATACTCAAACACGTTCTTTGTTAGAACTGGGGATACACAGTTAGGTCAAGCATAATAAAGGAACTTCAAACAGATACAGGTCCAATGAATAGCTTTCCCGCTGGCGGGCTAATGAAACGGTTGCGCGCCCAGTACATGGGAACCAGGCAGAACATCAGACAAAACACAGGTGCAGTACTCATGGGAAAATCAATAGGCAAGCATTACAGCATCTTCTCCCCCACACAACCTCCAGCAGTTATCTTTTGCATTCCAAAGCAGGAGCAGGATGATAGAAACCAAGCCGGGTGTAACAGGGAAAGGATATGTACACAGAGGTCACAGAAAACAGAATGGCAGCTTGCTGACATACTGCCCCCCTTAAAATACACTTACAACACACCTCCCGGCCTGGGCGGGAGATCTCCCGGGCTGGGCGGGAGACCTCCCGGTTTGTCCGGGAACCTTCTGTGGAAACGACGGATCAGGTAAGGGGCCCGAATATCCCCTTCTTCCACCCATTCGCGGTGCTGGGGACCGAAATCAACCCATTCGATAAGGTACCAGAGTTTACCACGTTTCACTTTACAATCAAGGATATCAGCTATTTCAAAATGTTCATCCCCTTCCAATATGACAGGCGGAGGAGGAGTAGTCTCTGGTCTCCAAGGAGACGGTCCAGGATCCTTCTTCAATAGACTCATGTGAAAGACAGAATGCAAGGCACGTAAATTCTTAGGCAAAACAACATCAACTGCCACATCATTTATGACTTTACGCACTTTGAATGGACCTATGAACTTCCATCCCAATTTTCTGCTAGGCCGCAGCATCTTAATGTTCTTGGTCGAGACATACACAAGATCCCCAGGTTTCAGATCAAACCCCACCACCCTACCCTTGTCTGCCTGGGTCTTGTAAGCAGCCTTGGCTGCGTCAAGTGTTTGGCATAACAGAGGCCATGCTTTTTGCAAGGACATACACCAGGTATCAGCATCCCCCACAGGACGTTGGCCCATCCCCTCCAAGAAAGGGAGGGGGGGGCTGTCGTAACCAGAGACAGCTTTATACGGAGACATGCCTGTGGAGCTATGGACAGTATTATTATAACAATATTCAGCAAGAGGCAATAAGTCACACCAATCATTCTGTTGATAATTAGTAAAACAACGCAAATATTGTTCCAGGGTCTGATTAACTCGTTCCGTTTGTCCGTCAGTCTCGGGATGATACGCGCTGCTGAGTCCTTGTTCCACCCCTAAAATGGAAAGAAGTTCCCTCCAAAATTTAGAAACAAATTGGGTCCCCCTGTCAGAAATTAACTTAGTAGGTAATTGATGAATTTTCACCACGTGAGACATAAACGATTTCGCCAACCTTTGAGCTGTAGGCAAGGAAGGAAAAGGTACAAAATGAGCTTGTTTAGAAAACAAATCAACAACCACCCAAATGACAGTGTTCCCTTTGCTCGCAGGGAGGTCAGTAATAAAATCCATGGATACCACTTCCCATGGTCTCGATGGAGTAGGGAGTGGCTGTAGAAGACCAGGAGGCTTGCCCAATCTGGGTTTAGTCAAGGCACATGTTTGGCAGGACCGAACAAACATCAAGAGGTCTTTGCGCATATGTGGCCACCAGAACTGTCTGCGGATGAGTTGTAGAGATTTAACAAAACTCCAATGCCCTGCCAGTTTCGAACCATGAGCAGACTCCATCACCTCCCTCCTCATTGAAATAGGCACATACAGTTTGTCTCCAGAATAAATCAGACCATCAGGGCTACGGACACAATCAGGCAACGTTGTCAGGGAGGCATCATCCTCAACAGTCAAAGCAGACAGATATTTTTGGACCCAGGCCCCCCCCCCACAGGGAAAAGGGAAGGCGTAGTCTCATCAGAGTGTGGAATTGCCCGCGCTTGCGCCCTGGTGACCACGGCCCCCCCCAGATGGGAGGGGGAAAAGACAGAGTCCATGATGATCTCACGCTGACTGTCATGTTGTGGGAGGCGTGAAAGCGCGTCAGCCAGGGAATTCGCCGCCCCAGGGAAATGACGAAGAGTGAATCGAAACTTAGCAAAGAAGTCCGCCCAACGAAGTTGCTTAGCGTTGAGAGAACGGGGGGATTTCAGCATCTCCAAATTCTTATGGTCAGTCCAGACTTCAAATGGCAGTTGCGCCCCCTCCAACCACTGCCTCCACGTGGAGAGAGCCAGCCGGATTGCTGACGCCTCCTTTTCCCAAATCCCCCAGTTTCGTTCAGCGTCAGAAAACTTTTTAGACACAAATGCGAGGGGATGTAAACGACCATCCTCCCCCTCCTGCAAAATCGCGGCCCCCATTGCCACATCCGAGGCATCAGTTTGGACAATGAATTTCTTAGTTTCATCAGGGCGCGCCAGCACTGGCTCAGAGGTGAACATCAGTTTAAGTTTCTCAAAAGCCTCTGCGCAAGCAGGGGACCATTTAAGCGGGGCGCCTGGTTTCGTAGCATCAAACCCCTTTCCCTTGGTTTTGAGCAAATCAGTCAGGGGAAGGGCAATTTGAGCGAAATTCTGGATGAAATTTCTGTAAAAATTGGCAAATCCGAGGAACATTTGCAATTGTTTGCGGGTCCTGGGGGGCTCCCAGTCAAGTACAGCTTGAATTTTAGCAGGGTCCATTTCAACCGTCCCCCCAGAGATGCGATAGCCCAAAAAGTCAATGCATGTCTTGTGGAATTCACATTTTGACAGCTTTGCAAACAAGTGGTGTTCATAAAGTCGTTTAAGGACCTTGCGCACCAATTTAATATGCGACGGGAGGTCCTGAGAGTACAGCAACACATCATCAAGGTAAAGGACCACTCCCTTGAATAGAAACTCATGTAGGACCTCATTGATAAGGTTCATGAAGACCCCCGGAGCCCCTTGAAGGCCGAAGGGCATAACGAGGTACTCAAACTGCCCCAAAGGGGTATTAAATGCAGTCTTGCTTTCATCCCCCTCCCGGATGCGCACACGGAAATATGCATCCCGGAGGTCAAGTTTCGAGAAGATTTTGCCCTTGGTGGCCTCAGCTACCAAGTCCTTGATTAGCGGGAGGGGGTAAGCATTGGATAAAGAAACAGCATTCAGACCCCTATAATCAGTGCACAATCTGAGCCCCCCGTCTTTCTTCTTTCGGAAAAGTACAGGCGCGGCGAAAGGGGAGGAAGCCGGGCGAATGAAACCTCGGGCTAGGTTTTTATCAATAAAGTTCCGCAGTTCAACTTTCTCAGCCGGCCCCATCGCATAAATTTTACCTTTGGGCAATTTACAGTCAGGCAAAAGTTCAATAGCACAGTCAGTCGAGCGATGGGGGGGCAATTCGTTAGCTTCCTCTTCGCCAAACACTTTCGCCAAGTCTCTATACTCTCGAGGCAAAGAAGCTAACTCTTCCGGTTGCAAAGTGCCGCAGGGGAACTGCGCGGTCGGCTGGTCCCCCCACGAGTCCACCCAGCAGTGATTTACACACTTAGCCGACACAAACTTGACAACCCCTTCTTCCCACAAGATGTAAGGGTCATGGGTAAACAACCAGGGACTCCCCAGAACTAAGTCGAATTGCGATTTAGGGGTGACAATGAAGGATCTGGATTCCCAATGATCGCCCGCCCCCAACCGCAAAGCCATAGTCTCGTGCGTACAAGGTTCCATGGGTGCCCCATCCATCTGGGTAAAAATGATGGGAGACTTCAAGGGGGCTATCCCCGCTTCCAGTGCCAACAACACTCTAGGGCTGATGAGATCCCTCCCACACCCAGAATCAATCAACGCTCTCACCCTAACGTGGGTTCCCAGGAGCGGATTCATTAATGAGACAGTCACGAAAAATAGGGAAGGGGTTTCTCTCACCACCTTGGGCGCAACATTAGAACGGCCTTGTCGTTTTGCGCCTCTCACAACAGGCCGTTGTCGTTTTCCGCCGTTTCAGCCACCAGCTCTTCTTCGGACTCGGCAGCAGCCGGTTCGTTTCCCTCCGAACCTTGGGCTGCCTGCAGAGCTTTGGAGAAACGCGGTTTAGCCATCCCCTTTTCCCCCGTCAGCGGTGTCTTCGGGCTTGGGGTAGGCGGCTTGTCTTTGACTTAACAATATGTTGGATCCCCAAGCATCGAGAATAAATCCACGTTTTCAAGAAAAGCAAAATTTATTTCAAAGCGTTGAAGACATACTCAAACACGTTCTTTGTTAGAACTGGGGATACACAGTTAGGTCAAGCATAATAAAGGAACTTCAAACAGATACAGGTCCAATGAATAGCTTTCCCGCTGGCGGGCTAATGAAACGGTTGCGCGCCCAGTACATGGGAACCAGGCAGAACATCAGACAAAACACAGGTGCAGTACTCATGGGAAAATCAATAGGCAAGCATTACAGCATCTTCTCCCCCACACAACCTCCAGCAGTTATCTTTTGCATTCCAAAGCAGGAGCAGGATGATAGAAACCAAGCCGGGTGTAACAGGGAAAGGATATGTACACAGAGGTCACAGAAAACAGAATGGCAGCTTGCTGACAGTACCAGGGCAAAGTAAAAATTTATACAAAGACGATTATCAAGAAGTCTCGGCAAGCATCACTGAAGAGATGGGAAAAACTGAAAATATAATGGCTAGGCAGAATTTCTGCTATCAAAATGAACATTTTACCTAAATTGACCTTTTTGTTCCAAATCCTACCAATTGATACAGAAGAAAAGGTTTTAAAAAATGGAAGAAAGTGATAAATAATTTTGTATGGAATGGAAAGAAAACAAGAGTAAGATTTAAAATACAATAGGATGAACAAAAAGAGGAGGCCTGGAGGTACTGAATATTAAATTATATCACCAAGCTTCTGCATTGGTTTGGATTTCAGATTGGATTACAAACCGAAATGAAGGGAATATCAAACGGGAAATTACTGATACCAAGGAAGGATTTCCCAATTATTTATCAATGAAGAAGTTATTAAAAACTATTCAAAACCAAGATGGCAGCCATATTTTGAGGAGCAGATTACTAAGAATATGGTTTCAATGTAAAAATAGATTAAGTCCACCCACTTTGCCATTGACATCTCCAATCAATACTTATTGTGATGCAAATGTCAGGAAAAGAAACACACCTGATCATATAACCTACGATTACATGATGAGACAAAGGAATATTAAATCCTGGCCAAAAAGGAAAGAATATTCAGTGGCTGATATATTACCAAATGATATCTAAATATAAAGAACAAATAGCAAAAGGAGGAGGTCACTTAAGAGAGAGAACGACTTATGAACAACTAATTACAGGAGACTTAGAACATTTATTAGGAAAAGTGTACAAATTGTTATTGCAATATGAAACAGAAACAGAACAAGTGAAAACCTATGATTAAATGGATGAAAAAAATTGGAGAGAATATCCCTATGAGCCAGTGGGAAAACTTGAGGACTAAAGAAATTAAATTTACTGAGTGCCAAATGTTAAGGGAGAATTGGTATAAAATGTTTTTAGATGGTATATTGTACCCAAATAAATTGCAAAAACTAATAAGAGATATAATGGAAAATATTAGAAATGTCAAAATACAGATGCAACATTTTATCATATGTAGTGGACATACAATAAAGCAAGACAATATTGGATACAGATCCATGAAGAGATACAAAAGATATTAACATCTAAGATTGTTATGGATCCAAAACACATGTTATTAAATATTTTACCAAGTAACATTACAGGTATGCACAGTGAATTATTCAAATATATGGTAACAGCAGCAAGGGTGAGATTTGTATCTAAATGGAAGGCTGAAAAATGTCCAGTATTGATGGACTGGGAAAACAGAGTATGCACAACAAATTGAATTAAGAATTCCAAGAAAAATGGAATGTATTTTTGATTATATAGCTGAAAATTAGGATTGAATTGTTAAACTGGCAAATGATTAAGAGATAGAACGAGGCAATATGTGTTTCTAATAATGAAATGTTAAATATGAAGTAATGAAGAAAAGATAGAGTATAGATATAAAAAGAAGTGAAAATCTAGAGCAGGGGTATCAAACTCATTTGTTATGAGGGCTGAATCTGACATAAATGAGACCTTCTTGGGCCGGACCATGTGTGTCATAAAATGTAATGCCAGGTAGCGGAGATATAAACTTTATAAAGGATACAAACACAATTAAGGATTTTTAAAAACTTTAATAAAACATGCTTAAAACACTAGCACTCTTGCAATATTGTGTTTATTTAACAGTCTCTGATAACTGACACCTCTTGTTCTGAATTATTGCATCAAAATGTCTGTGCTGTAGCAATCATGAGAATGCTGTCCAGCTTTGTATCTGTAAGCTGCAAACCTACTTTTTATTTGTTGACATTCATTACAGAAATCTCATGCTCAGTGTTCTGAACCTAGGACCCAGAGGAAAACATGAAATGGCTGGGCATTGCGAGCTTTTGTACATAAATTGCTTTATGTGCTGATCAAGAACATAAGAAAGGCATCCTGACACAGACTGAGGGCTATGTGTTTGTCTACAAAACTATAGTCTTCCCCAGAGAAATAACTACAACTCTTATGAGGCAGTGCAAGAACAGAGAGACAGAAATGTATGGTGGTCAGTATCAGCCTACTATCTGGGAAGTCTCGGTTCAGAATCCCCAGTCTACAAAGGAAATGTGCTGGGTGAACTTAGTGTGGACACATACTCTCAGCCTAATTCACCTCACTGACTTGTTGTTATTACTCATCTAAATAGTTCACATTGCTTTCCTACTGAGAAAGACTGGATCAGGAGGGCTTGAATACAGTGAAAAAGAGGAGGGGGACCCAGTTGCACCCAGGGAAGCCCAGGCATAATGAACCCAACAAAACACACACTGTAGCCAGGCACACAAAAGCTCATACCTTGAATAAAACTTTGATGGTCTTAAAGATGCTTTGTATGTCTCCCGTGCAATTGAGGCAGCTGAGCAAAGCAAGACAGGAGGAAGGGGAGGACCCTCAGCCAATGGAGGAAAAGAAAGGCTTTCCTTCATCTCCTGTGCAATTGAGGCAGCCTGGCCAGGAAGCAAGCTCTGGCTCGTTCCCTTCCTTCCCCTCTCAAATCGCTCCAAGCAACTTCAAAAATATTATTGGACTTTAACTTGATATCTGGATTGAAACTCAATAGTACTAAATCGCACATCCTACCACTCAATCTAGATTGCAAGCTGACGGCCGAAATCAGAGCTAATCACTCATTTCCCTGGGCTACCAATTGTTTACAATATTTAGGTATTAAACTCCCTGCAGAATTCACAGATCTCTTTAAACTAAATCATCTCCAAACTGAGAAAGAAATATAAAAATATCTAGAGAAGTGGCATAAGATGAACTTAGTGTGGATAGACAGGCTAAACATAATTAAAGCCTTTGTACTGCCCAGATTTATCTTTCTCTTTAGAACTATACCTATATCAATTACTCAGGCACAAATCTGCAAATGGCAAATGATGTTACTGAAATTTTTGGGGGCATATAAACATCATAGGATCAAATGTAATACCCTATATAGAAAATCAGACAGAGGGGGTATTGGTTTCCCCAACCTACAACACTATTATAATGCCATGAATCTAACTCACACCATCAAATTGCTGCATGCTGACCCTACGTCGGACCAGAAGCAGTTAACTAACAACTATGTGACTCCCTTCGAAATACAAGAATGTATATGGCAAAAGCCATCATATAGGCCAAAGATGATTAAAACAAACCCAGTGATTACAACAATACTAACTACCTGGGACCGACTGAGTTCAAAACTTTTACCTCCAATATCAAGACATCAATCTTTCCTGAATCAGATGTGGTTTCTTCCAGGACTCCGTAATCCAGTTTTTATCAAATGGAAGGAGGCTAATATCACTACATTACAAGATCTTATACATAAACACAATCTTCTGTCAAAAACTGACCTGGAAGCTAAAATAAAACATGCCATACCATGGTTCCTATACTTTCAAATATCCAATTTATACACTCACCTCAATTTAGATCCAGTAATGAAACAATCTCCCACAGCACTAGAGGCAGTAATTAGAATAGCAAAGGTAACAGTGAAAGGGTTGGTTTCTAAAATATACACGATATTGAATGCATTAGATAACACCACTCAACTTTCCTACCAATCTCTATGGCACAAAGATTGTAATACACAGCTATCAGATGAAGCATGGCATGATATTTGGTCCTCCCCACCTTTTAAAACGAAGGTCACCACGATGAAACTTCAAGCGTTTAAGATACTAGCACATTGGTACCTCACCCCTAATAAACTGGCCCACATAACCAGAGGTCGATTCGGGGGGATCACAGGGGAACGCCGTTCCCCCGAGTGAGGTGCGGGGGCGGGGTACACGATGAAGCCCCGCCCCTTGCTTCCGGCCGCCCCGCTTCTGGCCCTCATTCAGCCAGGAGGAGGCAGGAGAAGAGGGAGGGTAAGTTGCTTCCTCCCCACCTCTCCCCACCCCTGCCTGCCTGGGGCCAGGGAGGGCCTTGGTGGGGCTTCCTTGCACTCCCGAAAGTTTGAGTCCAGTGACACCTTTAAGTTCTATTTGCAGTATAAACTTTCATGTGCAAGTACCCTTCCTCAGATGCAGTGGAACAGAACCTCCTCAGCCATTACTTATAGGGGTGGGATGGGGCTTTGCTACTGCTGCAGACGGGCTAACACAGTGACCGTCAGGATGTTTTAAGACAGGGCTTGCATTACCCCAAAGCTGGGAAAAGGGAGGGAGGGAGGGATTCCCAAATGCAACGAGAGGTCCAAGGGAGCCTGCAACCTGCTCCCATGATCTTAACTGAAGGTGGGTGCAAGGCTGCTATATTATTTATTAATTAAAATATTTACACCTCCCCTTTCCTCTTGGGCAGCAAAGTCAAAACTTTCTCTCTTCATTGCTGTGTTAGTCTGTTGCTGCAAAATAGGCCAAGAGTTCAAATAGCACCTTTAAGACTAACAAATAGCACCTTTAAGACTAACCTTTAAGACTAAGCCTGAGTGGTGGGTGTGGCCTTATGACACACTTCCGGTGATGTCAGGGGGTGTGGCATATGCTAATGAGTTATGCTAATGAGTTCCCCTAGCTCTTTTTCTATGAAACGACCCCTGCACATAACTAATGGGTACGACCCAAAATGTTGGAAGAAATGTGGCAATAGAGGTATCTATTTACACTGTTGGGTAACGTGCCCCAGCATATTACCTTTCTGGGAGATGATACTGAAACAGATAAAATCTTTCCACAACATAGATATTTTGCCTATCCCAGAACATTTGTTTTTGAACAGTTGGGTAGTTCATGGCTCTGCTCCTTCAGTGGTGGAACGGGTCTCCATACTGCTTTTTGCAGCAAAATCAGTCATTGCCTTCCACTGGAAAACGACAGTGACACCCACACTTTCACGGTGGCACAAAAAGCTGTGGGATTTATATATTATGGTGAAACTCTCGGATAACCTTGCAAGATTTGATAGAATTCCGGCTCCTTCCTCCTTTATTTCTACTTGGTTACCTAACTTAGAATATCTAAAGCAATTTGATGATACCCCCAAGGAGATTGATGCTCTACAATTGTGGTAAGAGACAGGATAACAATTGAATTAGATATAAACATTTATTGTTCTATCTCAAACAGATTTCATTCACCTTAAGATAAAAGGTTTAAATGGTTTGTTTAAATATTGTTTTTCTAATACAGAGATGCACAAAATAATTGTAATCTTATTTTGAAAAGGTCCTATTAACTTTGATAAGCTGGCATTGTACTTAAATATGTCTATATGCTCTCACATGTTAAATTTTTACATTGTTGTAATCTTGTATAAACTCAATAAAATTTATTGTGTATATATAAAACCCCCATAGTGTTTTGCCCAAATACCAGAACATCCCTGCATGATGTCCCCAACACGATGACGTCACTTTGGGTGTTGACATCGATGTCCCTACCCCCTTCGGAATGCCCCCCAAATCGCCCTGCTGGAGTGACAAAGGAACTGGCAACCCTAGGCAGACTGCACACGTCTAGGAAGAGGGTACTTGGTAAGAGTGGTCATAGTGGAGAAATAAAATCTTTTAGAATAACAGATAAAAGGCTATGCAGTAGAATTGTTAGGTTAAAAGGATACAGATGGGTAGCTGTGTTGGTCTGAAGTAGGTATGGGCACTATCTGAGTAAAATCCGGACTGAACTTTGCTCGTTTTGGAGCTTGGGAGGCGTGGTTCGAAAATCACATGTTCATTCCGGAAGCCTCTGAGCCTTTCACTGCGGTTTGGAGTGTCTCAGAAAAGAAATCTCACCCAGAAACTTCCATGCAAAAATACTGGTGGGGTGGTATTTTCCAGCTGTGGAAACACAAATAGGGACCCTCCCAATCTTGATAGGCAATATTGTTTGCCAATAAGAGACCTCTGTCTCTACTCGTCATGATGGGAGGGGAGATGTATGTATGCGTGCCAACCATCGTACTTAAAGGACTTTGTCAGTTGAAGAGGCTCTGAACTTTGGGGGGAGGGGTGTTATGTATTGAGCCTGAACTGTCCTTGCAAAAGGACTGAGCTTGGGATGCATAACAATAGATTGCTAGGATCCTAGAATGGACCAGTAGGGAGACAGGGATCCTAGAGTAAACCAGTTGGGAAACAATAGAGTGTAAATAGCCTATCATTGGGGGTAGGGTGTTTTTGGGTGTAACCCTTTTCAGACATAAATCCCTGGCTTCGGCCAGGGATTGCAGTCTTCTTTCTCTTCCTGAATCACTAATAAACTATGAGTTGCTCACTTCTCCCCGTCTGAACCCAGTATATTTCACATGCGCTGGAGGAGCGCAGATTTTCATTGTTCATTTGCATTGGAGGTTTGGGAGGAGAGGGCATCCTTGCAATCACAAAACAGCTTTGTTGGTGGACATGGGGGAGATTCATTGGATTAGTCAATCAGGAGCAAAAGGGTTGCCTCCCCTCGGTTCCCCTGTTGCAATTCTGTTCTTTTTCTTTGTGTGTATGTGTGTGTGGTTTTTTGCTGCAAAGGGTGGGCAAAAATCAGCCTTGAATTCAGGGACAGAGTAAAAAGAGAGACAGGATTGCCCACTGGAAACAATGGGAGAGGCTTGATGGACCACTGGAGATAATGGGAGCTAGGAGTGCCAAGTGGCTTGCATGGTCTCCGTTGAAATACATTACAACACAAAAAAAGTTGCAAAGAAAATGCGGAATGGATTTTGCATTAAGATCTCTGGGTCCAGATAGACTAATTTGGGACTGGAATGACAGTCCCCAGAGTGGAACGAGAGCCCCTGGGAACAGAATCTGTGCTCTATGACTGGAATCACAGGTTGTAGAGTGTGGGATGATAGCACCTGGGAGAAGCAGAAGTGTTCTGTGACTGGAATGACAGCTCCTGGGAGTAGCAGAAACTTTCTGGGACTGGCATGACAAGGCATACAGTGGAATGACCGCCCCTGAGAGTGACAGAAGACTTCTGGGACTGGAATGACAGCCTCCGTACTGAAATGACAGCTCCTGGGAGTTGCAGAAGTGTTCTGGGACTGGAATGACAGCCTCTGAAAGTAGCAGGGGCATTCTGGGACTGGAATGACAGGGCACAGGGTGGGATGACAGCTCCTGGGAGTGGCAGAAGTGCTATGGGACTGGAATGACAGCCCCTGGGAGTAGCAGGAGCTTTCTAGGACTGGAATGACAGGGCGCAGAGTGATTTGAGAATTTGAATTTTGGTATTGTTGGTATTGGAATTTGTATTTATAAATTGTGTATATGATATAGAATTCATTTTCATTGGATAGTTTGAGTTGTTTAATTTGTTTTTTTTTTTTAACACATAGTTGTTTTGCTGGTTACACCCCTAGTCTGAAGCAGCAGAACAAAGTTTGAGACCAGTGGCACCTTTAAGACCAACACATTTTTATTCTGGGTGTAACTTTTGTGTGCGTGCATCTGGTATCTGAAGAATTGTGCATGCACAGAAAAGCTTATACCCAGAATAAAACTTTGTTGGTCTTAAAGGTGCCGCTGGACTCAGATTGTGTTCTGTTAGAAGAGTCTCTGCTCTATAATGGCGACGAGTTTGCAATCCTCAGATTGGTTGCTAATTAACACTGCATATTTTGTCACCGGTACACTGTGGGAACAATCATAAGCAGTTGTGTTCAGAAATAAGTCCCATTTTATTTAACGAGGCTTACCCACCAGGAAGATGTTCTTAGGACTGGAAGTAACCTTAAGTTTTCTTTGACTGTGTTATGAGGGCAGCACTAACCGGCAATTTGAAATCTGCAGGGGGGGAGTGTAAATATCAATTAGTATGATAATGATGATTATAAACAATCCATTTAGAATTCAACACTTTTAAAAAAGAATGTCCTTAGGCAAAGAACTCCCACTTTCCAAGATCCTGGCTAAGTTAAAAAAAGAAAGAGAATTCATAAGAATCATGGGGAAATCTGCTTCAGGTACTTTGTTATGAGGAAACACTCTGTCTTGTGCAGAGTTACTCCAATCGGTGCTTGTGGATGTAAGAGTGCAGAAACTCTGCACAGGACTGTACAGAAAATATTTCTAAATAAGTATAAATATTCCGTAAACAAAATTCTTATGGACAGGTAGATATAGTTCTCCAGCTGTGTTCCTTGTAAGATTAAAGAGTCTAGCCTTGCAAAGTTACTACGTCAAAAGTAAGGACTGGCTATTAATAGAAGGATATTGATTTAGACCGGAAGTGATCATGTGCATTTGACAAGTCCCTCAAACAAGTCATTTCCAGATGATTTGAAAAGGTGACATTTTATTTTATGACCCTCCTTTATTAGGGTTGACTCCTGAATGGGCACATTTATGAAGCCAAGGACTGTACATAGTTTTCTAAGCTACTCCTTGTGGATGCATTTTTATAGTGGGCCTATTGTACCACAAAAGGACCAAGAAGGCCCTTCTACCACAGACGCATCATGCATTGGAGAAATGTTGCATTCATGTAATAGATGAGATATTCTTGAATAGACGGCTGGTCTAAGCGGATCAGCGGTCTTGGCCTAGCTAAGTCCTTTCTTCTGGACTTAGCTCTTTAATCTCCTGTATCTTTCTAGCAGGTACACCTGAGTAATGCAATCTCTTTAATTCTTTTGTTTAGCTGAAATTAGGCTTAAGACTAAATCTTAAAAAAACGGTTGATTGTTGTCAGGACAGGCACAATTTGTGTAGGAGTCCCACATGGCTCCTGCTGTATGATAATGCCGAATGTTGTCTCTGTGATATGTTATGACTGACAGCCGTGCTTGTACAACATATTTAACTGTGGACTCTAATTGGCTTGAGTGAAATGTGTCTGAGTGCATTACAAGGTCCAGCTGTGAAATTTATACCTTCAGCTGTGCTTTCAAGGTATAGCAGTTATCAAAGTAACCTTAATTGCTGCAGTATTGTTTGATATTCTCACATGATTGATGCTACACAAAAGAAAATTGAAGGGTATCATTTATTTTAATAAAATGGCATTGTTTCACTTCATTACAGTTGTCTAATGAGTGCAAATCTGTGGGGTTTTTTAAATATGAAGAGACCTCTGTTAGAATCTTTGAGTGATATTTGGCCTGTTTCCTGGCACCTTGTGACGTGTATTCTGCATAATTCCTTATTTTACAAGGGTACATTTTGTCTTTTGAAACATACATATGTAATAAAATTGACATATTGCGATCAAAACTTCTAAAATGGAAAAAAGTGATCGCCTGTCACTGTGAAATTTTGGACTGCCATTAATGTGTATGTCAGAAAGAAAGAGAAAAAGAAACTAAAAGAGAAGAAGTTAGCTGAAGCAGAAATGGAACTTAAGATACAAAAAGGAGCAAGTCTGACTTTTGTGTCCTGCTCTGGTCCACTTTTTCATTGATCAGAGGTGGCCGTTCCCATTCTGGAAAGCTTCTCTACTTGTCCAGTTATTAAAATTTATTATCCAATTATTTTATTGGAGGAGGGGCTGGCATAATCAGTAGCTACCATGAATACTCCCTTTCATATCCTTCACATTTTCCTCAGAAGAGCCTCCTTAACTGGCCATCTTAATTCTCTCATCTCCTGGGTGTGAGCAAGGCCATTGTGTTTGTTATGAAACAACCTTTGCCCTTTTGCACTGCTCTTCAACTTTATTGCACTTATGTTATGCCATTAATTATACAGCAAGGGTGTGCCACCTGTCTTCTCATTAGTTGACCTGCTGAGTTACCATCTTGATGGCCTTCACTGTATCTCTGAACTCTTGACAGGCTGCTTCTATTTAAGCAAGATTATTCTTATCCATCATAGAGGAATGTAGCTGTGTAACAGGGAGGAATTTCAGACAAACGATATAATCCGGAAGAGGAACGGTTCCCAAACGGTTTCTGGTCTGTCATTTCAGACAGAACCGTTTTAGAACCGGTTCCCTACCGGAATATATTTGTAATTTCAGACACAAACGCTTCTGTCCCGTTTAGGAAACGGGGCTGAAGCATTTAACCTGTCAACCGCTTCCAAGTAGTCTTCAGTTTCCTCTCCCGGTTCCGATGCGCTTTTCCCCCACCATTTTTCGCCCACGCGGGTGATCTCCGCTTTTGGGGGGGGAACGTTCGCTTTATAGCTTTATAGCGCTATAACGCAACAGCATTATATCAACCCCGTTGGAATGCCTGGAGTGTTTTGTTATAGTGCTATAGCACTCTAGCGCTCTAAAGCGAATGTTTTAAAAAAAGCACCGGAGATCGCCTGCACGGGCAAAAAATGGCGGAGGGAAAGCGGTGCAGTCTGAAATGGCAAACTGCTTCAGATCCAGCTCTTTACTGGAAGGGGAAAGCCATGTGTGAAATGGCAGCCCTATACCGGTTTACTCCATGACGGATCAAAAACGGCTTCAAAACGAATTAAAAAGGGTAATGTGAAATTCCTCAGGCTTACCTTACCTCACAATTCTTCAGGATAACCAAAGACTTCTTCAGGATCCAGGATCCTGATTTGAGGACTGAATTAACTCATGACATCACTCGAAATTTCTAAATGGCCTCTTCGAGCAGTTTCATGTAGATGTTGAAAAGTATCAGGACAAAACCATTCCCTGTGAACCCCCATATCATAAATTTCCTGGGCTTCAACTGTAGTCCCCCAGCACTACCTTTTGGAACCAACTGGCCAGATAAGTGTGGAACCTCTGGAACACAGTGGTTCTGACCATCAACTACCTGGTCAAGGGTATTCAATACCACTGAGAGCCCTGGGAGTATCAACATGGTTACACTTCCCCCCCCCCTCTCTCAGTATACATCATCTGGGGTTGGGGGTGGGGGGAGGCGTTTCTGTTCCAAGCCCAGACTTGAAGTCAAATTGAAACAATCTGCCTCAGCAGATAAATATGCCTGGAGGTACCCAGCCACCATCTCTGTAAGCATCTTGTACCCAAAGGAGATATTCAGTTCTTTTGTTTCCAGGGATGGCTTTTACAGGAGGGATTTTACAACTGCTTCCTTCATGGTGGTTAAGACTGCTCCCTCCTTTGAAGCACCTCTTCTGGACTGGACACATATAGTTAAGGCTCCTCCAGCTAGCTTTAGTCAGCCAGAAAGAGTAAGGGTCAAGCTCCAAGGATACTGGCTGAACTTTTCTAAGCAGTTTGTTCATTTCATTAATTGAAAGTTACCCGAGCAACTTTGATTAGAAGGTGACTGAATAGCACCCCAAGATTGAACTGTAGTTTCATTGAAATTAAGGGTGAATTTCTGAATATTTTTTTTCTTTATGGGGTCATAAAAAGTCACAATTCAATGTCATACTAGTGTTCAAGCTATTATAAAACAACAAGAAGGGGGACCCATGATACTCACGGGGGGAGCTCGACGCGGAGGAGGAGGAAGCAGCCGCAGGTAAGCCTTCTCCCCCCCAGCACCAACAGTGAGGCCCACGTGGCTCCCAGCCGTCGGGCCCACTAAGCCTTCTTCCCCACCCCCCGGCACCAATGGCAAGGCCCGTACAGCTCCCACTGGGCCCACCAAGCCTTCTTCCCTGCCCCCGGCAACAATGGCGAGGCCCACATGGCTCCCAGCTGTCGGGCCCGCCAAGCCTTCTCCCACCCCCCACCCCCAGTGGCAGCAGCGGCAGTTCTCAGAGCATTCTCTGTGCATGTGCAGGGAACACTCTTTTACTTTTGGGGGATTTAAGTATCCCCCCCTATAGTTTTTTTTTTATAGATTTCAGATTTTTCTGCACATCTGGGGATTGCTCCAAATGTGCAGGAAAATCTCTTTACCCCCTAGGTGCCCCCAATGTACGGATTTAGATCCTTGGCTATTAGTATATAGATAAGGATGCAGAGGATCAGGGCTGTAGCCACAGGGGCACTAGTAGGAACTCAGGCTCATTGGGAACCTTGAAGGGCCTGGCCAATTCCTTAATATAATTTATTTTAAAATAAAGTCTTGAATGCTTTCACTTAGTAAGATATAAAGAGATATATGCAGGCAGGATTCTACCTGTTAGAACTATTAAGCCTGCTCCTAAAAGGTAACCAACAGGCATGAAGTATAAAATTAAATTTTATTTAATTGATATTTAATATATTACATACCTTTAAACATGTTACGCTAACAGTATTTAGATTCTCATTATTTTTCATGAATTCTTTCTTCCTCCCTGTAATGCATAAAGAGGCTAGCTTGTTATCGAGTCTTTGTGTTTCTTGGTCAACAACAATATGAGGACTTTGAATCGGATGTTCAATGGGAGCTTTGTGTTTCCAAGACTCATGAGGGTTCATCACATTAAAAAGCCCTTGTGTTTGTTGGGGAACATCACACAGACTTTGTATCACACCTGTGATGGGAGTCTCCTGCTTAAAATTACCCCATGAGTTTTCTGTTGGCTATTGTGTGAAATTTACATGCAGCCATGTAAATATCACGATTTTGCAAAGAGAGCCCAAATGTTTGACTATAGGCCTAAAAGTCCTGTTTTTCTGTTAGTTGTTATAAATTCTATTTGTGTGAGAAGAAAATCTTCCTTTCATAATTCATTTTATGCCAAACTGCTGTGTTTGTATGTATGGACAGTTCTCATACAAGCCATGACAACCCTGTTTTCTCACAGAAGAATGTTTGATATGGCTCCTCCTCTACAGAATGTTAAATATTTTACTTCTGCACTAGGAGGTTATTTGTTTTTGTTCAAAGGGGTTAGTTATCAGTTATTATCATTTATTTTATAGAAGAGGAAACAGGGAAACTGCCCACTGTAAGCTTGAATGGATTTTTGTTGTTGTTGTTCAGTCGCACAGTCGAGTCTGACTCTTCATGACCCCATGGACCAGATCACGCCAGGCCTTCCTGTCTTCCGCCGTCCTCTGAAGTTTGCTCAATTTCATGTTCGTTGCATCTATGACACTGTCTAACCATCTCATCCTTTGCCGTCCTCGTCTTCTTTGACCTTCCAATTTTAGTTTCTTGCTAATGGAACAAAAAAAATTTCAAGCTGTGACAAAGCAGATTTTATATTTTTGTATGTTGCCCAGTAGGTGGCAGTAATTGTACAGATGTTGTCATTTAGTCTAGAAGGAAAAAAAGCCGTATGCCTTTCAGTTCCTGGATAGCTCGCCGTGATCGTATAGTGGTTAGTACTCTGCGTTGTGGCCGCAGCAACCTCGGTTCGAATCCGAGTCACGGCAGGAAAGAACTAATTTTGTTTTAACTTAAATTTCAGTTCTTTACAACAATGAGCTTCCAATATTTAAAATAGTTGACCCAAAACAAAACTGAATGTGCAAATAACAGGGGAATGTTACTTCAATAATGTTGATTAATCCCACTGCAGTAGTTTCTTCATTTTCTTCATTGTATGCCAAACTGCTGTGTTTGTATGCATGGACAATTCTCATACATATATACAATACAATTGTCATACGTACAGTTCCAGATTTTGATTATGCATTTGTTATTTATTTAGCATTTAAAACATACAGCTTTACTATGATATTAGTTTATGAATAAATCACTGCTTGCCTACATGGTGCTGATGCCCAAAAGTAGACCTCCTGCACTGGACAGAGTTTGGCAACGATATTAAATGAAAGGAGGTAACTTTACTTTTGCTTTTAAAGGAAAGATAAAATTGCCCCTCTTCTGCCATGACTCGGATTCGAACCGAGGTTGCTGCGGCCACAACGCAGAGTACTAACCACTATACGATCACGGCAAGCTACTGGAGAGGTTGTTGGGTACAGCTTGCTCAGTAATCTGCTTTAGCAGAGCTGTGGAAGTATTGCCACCTAGTGTCACTTATTGGTTGTGATGGTTTATGTGACCAGCTACATTTTTGTATTTAGAAACCTGTACACTCCTGTTTATTTTTGCTGCAACAGACAGATGTGGCTACTCCTCAGGGATTTTTTTGTCTTTTGTATGTTACTCTAGGGGGGGGGGACTAGCCTGATTGTCACTTTATTATCACCTTCATAATGACAGAAATGTTGGTTCCTAACATGGAATATACTGTACGAAACAGAAGCATGGTGATTTTATGTATTTTTTTTAAAAAAACCTGGTTAAGTTTCTCTTATTCTCAATTTTTTTTAATGGGGGGGTATATAACTAATTGACCTCCATATAGTCCTCATTTCTGAATGTACTAAAAACAAACAGTTGCACAGTTCTGTCTGTGTTGTCATCAGCATCCAAGAATTAAATGAAAAATATATGACATTTTCAGGGGGCACACTGGAAAACAGAGGTGCTTTTCAGCACTGATAAAGTTTATTGGCAAATAAACCCTGACTGTTCCCTGGAAGGCCAGATAATGAAACTGAAGCTCAAATACTTTGGCCACCAAATGAGAAGGGAGCACTCCCTGGAGAAGACCCTGATGCTGGGAAAGATTAAAGGTCAAAGAAGATGGGGACGGCAAAGGATGAGATGGTTAGACAGTGTCATAGATGCAACGAACATGAAATTGAGCAAACTGCAGAGGACAGCAGAAGACAGGAGGGCCTGGCGTGATCTGGCCCATAGGGTCGCGAAGAGTCGGACTCGACTGTGCGACTGAACAACAACAACAAAAAAGTTGAAGCTCAAAGTACTGTTTTAGCTCAGCTCTAGAAAATCTTGCTTAGGAAAGTGGCAAAGAGGAATAAATGAGAAAAAGAGGGTTTATATTGAAGTAGGGTGTGTAAGAAGAAAGCAACCAAAACAAAACACCCTTGTGTATAAAGTAAGTAACTGTCAAGTGGAGGAGGAGAGCATGGCATGGGAGGAGAATTCTATGTGGAGAGAATGCCAGAATTAGAAAGGGCCATGTGGGGGACCTCTTAATCCACTACCCCACTATTTTTTCTTTCCTTCCTCCTGGCAGCCCCCTTTCCTTACTTCTTCCCATCCCCCAGCCAACCTATTTTTATCTGCCCCTCATCTCAGCCATATTTATTGTTTATTTCATTTATACTCCACCTTTCTCCCCAGTGGGGGCCCAAAGAATCTAACATTGTTCTCCTGTCCTCCATTTTATCTTCACAACAACCCTGTGAGGTAGGTTAGGCTGAGAGTGTAGGCTGACCCAAGGTCACCCAGGTAGCTTCCATGACAGAGAGGGGATTTGAGTCTGAGTCTCCCAGTTACAAGTGTGAAATTCTAACCACCACACAAGTAGTGAGCAGCCAGACCTGATAGTGGTTGCTGCAAGTCCTGGTCCCTGAGTTCTCCCTCAAAGGCCAAAACAGGTCTGGAAAGGGCCTTGCCCAGTCCCCCTGCCTTTTATTGATAGATACTAAGGTCTTAAGACTGTCGATATTGTTGTGGTTGCCTAGCAGCCCCCACAATGGTCATCCAGTTCTTAAAGGTACAAGTGGTGCTTCACTTATTTTGCTCTTTCTACCACTCATGTTAGTTAGTTTAGATTTTAGATTTTTCTGTACACTTGGGTCTTTTCTCAGGTTTGTAGAAAGATTTATCTTGTCTATTTATGGTTCCCAGTCTCTTAAGCATCCGCACATAGAGCAGTGTTGAGAATTAGATATATCAATGGAAATATAAACTAGAAAAGAAAGAAAGTATGAAAAAATGTGAGGTAAAAAAGATGAAGAACTGGAAGAACCAGAGAGGAGCAGGCCAGGCCCCTTCCTAAGCCCAGTTTGTATAACTCCAGCTCCACTTGAGGGTTCCATAAACCGGTCTACACTGTTTAATTAATTATATTAAATAAAAATATATACAGCTTTTCACCTCATCAGTGGGACTCACTGCAAATGGCATTGAGTAAGAAAGATTACTCATAGAAATGTAGGGCTAAAGGAAAAAAAGAAGAAAGTAGCTAGGACCCACAAATGGCAGAATACGCGGGAAAAGGCAAAACTTGCTTTTTGCCCAGCAAACTAGATGTGAAGTACAGAGACAATGCAGTAGAATGGTTAGACTAGAACTTGGGGACCCAGGTTCAAATCCTCACTCTGAAATCCTCACACTCCTGTTGAATAAAATGGGACTTATTTCTGAATAAACTTGTTTAGGATTGCTCCCTTACCCATTAAGTTCACCGTGTTACTTTGTATCAATCAGTCTGTCTGCCTAATCTACCTCAAAGGGTTGGGGGGGGGGGAATATGTATGCAGCCTAAGCTCCTTGTCAAGAAAAAAAAATGTGGTAGATGCTGATTACCACTATTAGGTGCCTGAGAAAAGATTTTACATACACGTCTCTTAATAGATATATGTTTTGTAGCGTGGCAGTGAAACTTCTATTATTGAGCTGAAGGCTCAGAATACTCACTTGCCTGAGCATATTCAAATGCTTGTGATGAATGGATAAATTATTGGTTTGGCTGTAATGAAAAGGAGGGAAGTAAGGTTGCTGCTAGGTTTGGAGACTAGATTGTCACAGAGGAATTCTGCCAGTTTCAGGTTTCTACTATCTTGTGTAGGCCTCAATGAGAAAGAATTCAGTATGTCTTTCCTATAACATGGCAATCTCCATTTTAGTAATGTGTTTTGGAATGTGATTTTGAAATGGTTAATCTTGTCCTTCTTTCATTCGTTCAACCACATCTCCACTTCAGTGCAGAACCTTAATGAAAGCAGTAAGAACATCCCTTTTGTTTTCCCTTATTATTTTCTACTTTTCTTCAAACCCACCTGCACTAAAGCATGGAAGGATTTCTTTACCAGTATACCAGGAAGCCCGCTTTTGTCTATTAGTTGTACTTATACATCAACCTGAACAATGTTATTAATGGTAGAACTATTAATGGTATGGATGTATGTATCAAACCACACCCCCAACCCTTGCCTGGAAAATTCAGCTCTGGTCTAAGGCTGGTAGAAGCCAGATTACCCTAACCTGACGTTGTTTGAGCCTAGATTTTCTTTTGCAGTATCTTCATTTCCAAATAAAATATGCCATGTAGCCATGCTAAAATTATCCCCACAGAGCACCCCGACTGTATGTATTTGCCTTAAAAAATTATGAGTTCCCAATTTATAATAAAGGTGATATTCTTTTAACATATATCAGAGAGAGTTCTTCCTTACAACAATAACAGGAGTCAGTGATACACTATTGGTGGTCAAGAGCAACTTCCACTAGCTTTGGCTTTTCCTGGGCAGAAAAGATCTGGCCAGTATGGCCAATATGCTGATAGCACCTAGATTAGATTACTGCAGTGTGCTTTCTGTGGAGTTGCCCTTGAAGACTATCCAAAACCTACAATTGGTACAGAATTGTCCCTCCCCCACTATTGTTTTCTACCATCAGGTGATGGTATTTTTATTTCATTTGCCATTCCCTTATAACCCTCCTTCCTGATTTTTTAAAAATTGTTGTTTTATATATATCTAAAGGTGATTTTAATGTCTTTTCAAGTTTGTTGCCTTGAGAGCGCTAGTTGGCTGGAAAGGCAGCAAGTAAAGAAATCTCATTAGGCCAAGAGCCAGTAAGCTACAGGGGGGTGGAGGAAGCCTCCTTCCCCAGCCTTGAAGAAAGGATAAAAAGACTACTGTCAGATTACCAGTGAACAGCTCTTCAACCTGTTCTATCAAGGAAGCAATTGACCAGGAAACTGCATTTGCCCTGGAGTATTGTCACTGAGAATGACTTGGTCCCACCGGGGGCTTTTTTTCAGGGGGAACGTGCCAGAATGGAGTTCCATAACTTCTTCAACAAAATGCTTTTTAAAATGTTTAAAAGTTCATGTGTTTTAGTATACAGATTGAAAACTTCATTTCCCTCTTGAGAGTTCCACAACATTAAAAAAAAAAAAGGCCTGTTCCCACCAAGTCAGGAAACAAACCCTAATTCAGCATCAGAGCCTTTACCCTCCACCCTCTTCTAGGATCATGGGAATAGGATGGTACCAGGGTTCTATCAATGTAAGTGTCCCTTTTAAGATTTACAACTTTGATACAAGCATACAGATATGGGGGGTTGATTTCCTGAATATTCTCTAAATCAGGGGTGTCAAACATGCGGATCAGGCCCCCGGAGAGCTTCTATCAGGCCCACAGTGGAACTGGCTGTCTTCTTTTTCTTCTTCTGCTGCTGCTACTGCTACATCATCGTAGTTTTGCAGCTTACAGATACCCACCTGAACAGCATACTCAAGATTGCAACAGCACATCATTTTGATGCAATAATTCAGAGCAAGAGGTGTCAGTTATCAGACAATGTTAAATATACAAAATATTGCAAGAGTGCTGATGTTTTAAGCATGTTTTTATTTTAAGTAAAAAAAAAAAACCTTTTGTGTCTTTTATAAAGTTTATATCTCCGCTACCTGACATTACATTTTATGACACACATGGCCCGGTCCAACAAGGTCTTATTTATGTCACATCCGGCCCTCATAACCAATGAGTTCGACACCCCTGCTCTAAATTATTTCTTTGCAAGTGGGCCTAAGAGTTTGTAAATTTTCACTTGCAAGCCGCCTTTCTTTAGTCAAAAGTATAAATCCCCTTAATAAATTTATGTTGCCAACATTTATAAGCCTCTGGGAATCCACTGAAACTGATTTTACTTCCTTGTCTGAAATCCATTTCTGCTATTATTCATCCAAAATGCAAAAGCTCTTTTTTCTATTTTTTTATGGAGAATGCAACTGGGAACAGAGATTCTCTTTGAATGCCAGTTCTCTCTAACTCACTTTTTAGTTTGCTAGGTATAAAAATGCCAAAAAAAAAAAAGAGAGAGAGAGAAGCATGATTCGTTCATGACCTGGAAGCTGTATTTTTTATTTTTGAAAATTAATCCAGCTCAAAAATGGATTAGAGATGGCACATCTCTCAGTGACAGGCATGTAGGATCAAAGCAAACCATCATTCCACCTTGGCTGGAAATCCTGTTCTTTATACATAGATCTGATTCATACTCATGGATGGCTACAATCACAGCCATCTGTTTTAAATTAATAACACTAAATCATCTTGCATGTAAATCAATCATACCTTGAAGCACCAGAGGATAAGTGAATCAAGCAAACCAAGACTTTGTTGGGCAGTACACATAATATAGCGTCATCCATTTTTCTCACTGTATTGAAATAACATCTTAGCAGCTCAGGAGGTTTTTCATGTCCATGCTGTTCTAGTTTGGTGTAGTGGTTAGGAGCGCAGACTCTAATCTGGGAGAACTGGGTTTGATTCCCCAGTCCCCACTCTTCCATATGCAGCTGCTGGTGTGACCTTGGGTCAGCCATAAATTCTTTCAGAGCTGTTCTCTCAAGGACAGTTCTCAGGAGAGCTCTCTCAGCCCCACCTACCTCACAGGGTGTCTCTTGTGGGAAGGGGAAGGGAAAGGAGATTGTAAGCTGCTCTGAGACTCCTTCAGGTAGTGAAGGGCAGGGTATAAATCCAATCTCTTCTTCTAATAATAATAATACAGTCACAATTAGACTGCATGGTCAGTGGCTGGTAAGGAAGTAAATATAACATTTTAGACGGTGCCTGCTTTCAAGAAGAGGAGATACTGGGTGGACCTCAAGCTGTCTGACCAGACTCCTGTTGAGTCCAGGAAGGAAGACAAATGATATCCTTTATTTCTCAAGTTGAAGCTGTTGTATTCGAGACTCAAGGCAGCAGGTGAACTGTGATAACAGCTTTATTCAATGAAGTCAGAAGAAACAGAAGGAGACAAAACAACAGAGCAACAGGGATGGGGTGCGCACTCCATGGGCCTTTCTGTTGGGGACAAATGGGATGCACAGAACGGGAAGCGACATCCTAGAACTTCCTAGAACTGCTAGCAATTCAACATGCTGTCACCAGCTTCCTACCTTTAATCAAGGGAAAATGTGTCACGGTCCTCACGGACAACACCACGGCGCTCTCTTATGTCAACAGACAAGGAGGCACTGTTTCCCTACGCCTCTGCAACCTTGCCATATAGTTGTGGGACCTTTGCATCACCAACAACATTTTCCTTGTAGCCACTCACTTCCCTGGACACATGAACTTGCAGGCAGATCATCTAAGTCGAGCAGGACTCAGCCTTCACGAGTGGGGGATGAACCCAACATTCCTCCTCCCACTCTTCCGCAGGTGGGGAGCTCCCCAAGTCGATGTTTTTACCACCAGAACCTCGGCTGGACAAGTGGGAGAAATATTGGCTTTCCGTCATGATACACTTTACCTGTCGTTTTTGCCAGACGGAGTCCGCCTCGTTCCGGACGTTTCTTTCCTGCCGAAGGTGGTGTCAGAGTTCCACCTGCAGGCGGAGGTCTTTTCTCCCTGATTTCTTTCCAAATCCAACATCAGCGGAAGACAAGCTATTACACACTTTAGATGTGAAGCGGGCTCTCCTGTTCTACCTCAACAGAACACACCCAACTAGACGAGACTCACAACTCTTCGTCTCTTACGCGTCACCACAGCTGGGTACTCACATCACGGCTCAATGCTTGTCTAAGTGGATTGTGGGTCTCATCCGTCTATGTTACCTGATCGCCAAACAGCCATTGCCTGGCCCTATCAGGGCTCATTCTACCAGAGCTGTCGTGACTTCCACTGCCTTCCTCCAGGGAGTGCCACTGACAGACATTTGCAAAGCCGCTACGTGGGCTACGCCTAACACCTTCATTAGGCACTATGCCCTAGACGTCCGTAAGAACGCCAATACCAGCATGGGATGTCACATTCTATCTTCAGCTACGCAGTAAAGGACCTGCCAGCACCCTCCTCCAGGTAGGCTACTGCTCGCTAATCTCCCATGGGTGTGAAGCACAGAGACCACGTCGAAGATAAACAGGTTGCTTACCTGTAACTGGTGATCTTCGAGTAGTCATCTGTGCATTCACACCACCCGCCCTTCTTCCTCGCTGCTGTCAGCTTCTACATTTTCAATAGGGGTTGATTTGCGGCGGTTTGAAGGAACTGGCGGGATGTCCACACCCACCCCTCTGGGCATGCGCAGTGGGGTTCCTGCGCATGCCCGAGTTCTGGGCGCGAAAATCCATTAAAAGAGCTTGCTACAGCACCGATCGATCCAGCCAGCACTAGATCCCACAGGTGTGAATGCACAGATGACCACTCGAAGATCACCAGTTACAGGTAAGCAACCTGTTTTTTTTCAATACCTTACATCAGACTCAAGCTCTATATACAAAGATACATACATTCCATTCCATACATAACAGAAGCTCTCTCTGACCCATTCACATTGAGAAGGTTATCCTGGCTAGTTTTCTTGCAATTCTCTTTCCCCCGTACTGGATCAGACTATAGCCATCAGACGTCCATGAAATAGTGCAAATGTGTAATATGTAACTTGATACAGAATATTAAGAAATTCCTTGCCTTTGGGAGTCGCTCTTTCGGCCGAGAGGTCGGAGACCGAGGCTCCCGCCATGCCCTGCCCCAATGGACCTTGCTGCGTGAGCGACCCCGAACGGGGTTTAGCGGTTTTCCTTTGATGTATTTGAAACAAAGCGAGAAAAAGTTTTGTCTCTCTGGAGCACATTTTAAGAACTTTCTAAAAGTAAACAAAAAAGAAAAAGATGTCGGAGCTGGGCAAAAGCGAGCGGAGAAGAAGGGAGGGACCTCCGTCTGGGCGTTTGCTTGTGTGTGAGAGCCGGCTGTTTAATGTTTGGACTGTTTATGGCTGTGAATCCGACGGGAGTTTTGTAAAACGGAAAAGTTTGAACTGTGACAGCGAGAAGTGCCAGGCAAGCGCTTATATAAGTCAACAGTTGCGAGGAGGACCCAGTAGAGAGTTTGGGAGCAGATATAAAAGCGAAAATGAAATTAATACCATTCTCAAAGCTGGGGACCTCCAGTAATGGCATGAAAGGAAGAGGATTTATAGTGCATGAACTGAGAGTGTTAACAGCAACCCGAAGGAGGATCTAACAAGCCGGAAGGAGAAGATAACAGAGGAAGCTCCTCCACGTCAGCGATAGTAAAAGCACCCAGGACGCAAAGAAGCGGTTCTGAATGTGCCCAGAAGAGATTTTTTTTTATTAACAGAAATTCAAAGGAACATTACTAACATACTAACAGAGAATTACATGTGACAGGACTAGGAAAAGAAGTTTGACAACACACAGAAGAAGCCCAAGAAGATTAATTGGACATTACTAACAGTTTAATTTACCAGTTTATATATCACTCAGCTTTCTCTTTCTCCCACTGTCTACCCTTCCCATTTTTTCTTTTAAGCAAAATACCTCCCCTTTTTAGGGGAGCCAATAAAATCTTTATTAAAAAAAAAAAGAAATTCCTTGCCTTTGTTATACCTGTTTACTTACAAAAATAAAAGCAGAGGATCCTGGAAGGAAGCAGAATCTTAAGGGAGGAAGCTAAAATTATAATTCCATACCAGATTCTAAGGAGTAACAATTGCAGCCTTCCCAAGGCTGCATCCCAGTTTTACCTAAATCTGGTTAAATGTCTATTGTTGTCTCTCTTTCTGTCTCCAGCCTACTTTAAATTGTCCTTTCCTACAAACTCTGAAGGACACGCATTTCAAATGCTGGAAAGAAGTTTCTAGCCATTCAAGACTTCATCTCCTATTGTCTACAACCAACAGCCAGATTGTGCGGAGTGATAGTGACAGGGTGGTTCCAGATGAGTAGCTATGTTTTGCAGGCTATGGGAGCAAAACAAAACAGGAGAGTGACACCTTACATTACTAACCACATTTATTCCAGCATTAGCTTTCACGAATCTGAACTCACTTCATCAGGTGCATAGATCCATTAGGCACGTGCACGACTGCATGTGTCTGATGAAGTGAGCTCTGACTCTTGAAAGCTTATGCTGGAATAAATTCTGTGAATCCTCAAGGTGCCACTGGACTCCTGTTTGATTTTCACAGTAAGCAAGAGGATCAAACCCCAAAAACTATGTTCTTTGAAACAAAGCAGCTGGATTTTGTAGCAACTCACCCAATTTTGTCCACAGATCAGGCTTCTATTATTCAAACCTCTCTGTCAGACAAATCTCTAGAAAACAAAAAATATTTATGTAAGGAGGTTTCTTTTTTAAAATAAATGCTTAAAATGTTAAATACAAGATGCCTTTTAAAATACTCTCTTATAAAGTCTGTCAAAGAAGTTCTTATTTATATCAGATAACAAGTTCCATGTGGAGGCTGTTTAAAATAACTCCATTGGGCAGCTGTTGCCACATGGTGAGTTATTCCAGTTGAGTTGATTGTGCTGTGTTGATTGGGTTGTGACTCACTTGGATCTCACCTAGATTTCTGCAGGTGCAAGGAGGGAAGCAATTTTCATCAATTCCTCTCTCCCATGGTAATCCAAAACACACCTTGGGGGGAACCCAGGAATAGCTGGGGGGGGGATTAGAGGTCGCTGGTGTGAGGAGAGATCGGCAAAAATCACCTCCTTCCTGGTGCCCATGGAAATCAAGGTGGGATCCAAGCCTTTATCTTACAACTGCAAGTGTCCAAATATAAAGGATTGCGGGAGTGTAGGGACACCCTACCCATGTGGTAACAGATAACACAAATGCATCCACCCAACATGCAGCTGGCGGGTAAAACAACTTAAAGTGCATGTATACTAGATGTACACCATGCAGCTGGCAGGTAAAACAACTTAAAGTGCATGTATACTGTGTTGTGGCTGTTCCATGTGGCATCCATAAAGTGTACACTAGCCTTAAGAACAGAGATTGTAAGGATTTTGTCTTAGTTTGTAGGTAAGGTCAGTCCAGTATGGATCCATACAAATATCAATTTTTAAAGTGATTGTGTGAATCTTGCAAAATTGTACAACTCAGTTATACATTGGTTATGTTTTCTCAATATAAAACCAACATAACAAGGTACCAAACGACCTTCCTCCTCTCTTTCATGGCCTAATGGCTGATGATCATTGCCTCTCTAATTCCCAGGATCCTCCGTAAGGGGTTATGGGACGAGGCACATTCATGGCTTTTCTTCTTGCTTTCAGAACCTCCAGGATGTGATAGATGGCTCTCTAAAAACCTTCTCAGAATGACACCCCCTCCCAGAATCTTCTGTCTTTGTACTATCAGCAGCAACATGCTGCCTGCCAGCTGTAGCACATTATTACTCATATACAGCACAACAAAATCCTGCCTATAAAAACTTGACTCTCCGCCAGCTATGCAGTGGTGCTTCCATTCCATGATTAGACACACAAGAAGCGTGAGGGTCACAGAGAGACAAGTCTTGCCTGCAACGGACTCTTTGTTTTGCTGCCATGAATGTTTATGGTAAAGCTGCATGGACACCACGCTTACCTGTGGTTATCTGCTCCTGGCAACTGTTTTTGAAAGAATGTTTAGCTATTACTGCTGCGCGCAGTCAATGTTTATCCCACATTATGCTGTATTGTTACAGGGGAAAAAAATACCATTAATTCCATAAACATCTGGAGATGGAAGAGATAGCAAACAGTGAAGCGCGCTTACTCATAAGGGGCCTAATCAAAAGCCCAATAAAATTGATTAAAAACCTGTCACTGAATTCAGTAGTTCTTTGTACAAGGCAGGTAAAGCTTTGTGTAACCTACTGAGTTCACAGGAGGCTTGCCTGAAGGGTGTTAGTGCGTGCTGTAGAACGGTCCGGCAGAAAAGGGGGATTAGAAGTCACAGGACAAATGTCACTTTGTGATCTCAGACATGCTGGTTTGAGTGCTTTGGAAGATGATCACATGCTTCTTAAGGAGACAGAACAGCAGCTGTGCTGGATCAGACCAGTTGTCCATCTGGGCCAGCCCAGCATCCAGTTGCATGCAGTGCCAATCAGAGGCACAGAGGCCCAAACCCTTGTTGTTTTCCAAGGCTCCAGAGCCAGTTCAGCATTGTTATCCTCTCACTGACCAATTCTTATTTCATACTATTATGGAATTGACTCCCACTCCCTAAATTGACATGTAATAGATTTAAAGCTTTCTGTTCCTTGTTGACAGCTTGTTTTCCTTATTGGTTGAACTGTGGTGATGTCACAGGAAGGTCACAAACAGTTTTACTCCTGAAGAAGAAAGCTCAGTCATGGAATGCTGGAAATCAGCAAGAAATTGCTGCTGTTAAAACAGAAATGCGTGACACAGGACTTCATAGAGTTGGGGAGGCAGGTGGGCAAAATAGTGAAGGAGGTAACTTCACAGAAGGTCTAAGGCTGTGGGCAGCAGGGAAGGTTGGAAGACAGGGTTTAAGTGAGGCAGGATAGAAATGGGAGGCGGGAGACCTCAGTAATGGCCTGGAGAAAACAAGGGTTGTGTGCTATTGGTGGTGTTAGATTCACTGGTTTGGTACAGCCAGGAATCTCTATACATAGCAGAGTGCACTAGGCTACAGGCAGCAGTAGCTTTTGAGTACGTTGTGTGCTAGGAAATTTACAGAGTTACATGGAGTCACTTGTCAGTTTCAAACTAATAGGAATCCTTTATTCAAAGAACTATATTCTAGATAGTGCAAGCTGAGAGACAGGGATAGAATCTAATCTAACTAACTAGATGGATGTGGATGTAGACTGCCTGTCCTGCATCCATGGTGACAAAGATGGAGAGCGTGTGCTCCTTCTTTGTGTGTGTGTGAGAGAGAAGCGTCAAGCCAGAAGGAAGGAAGTCTTGTCTCTAAGAATAGCATTCTACTTCAAAGGATAGTATCAGATAGCAGGAACGAACTGACTTCTCTATCTGTCCTGACTTCTCCTGTGCGTCCTGACTTCTCTATCTGTCTCTAAATCTATGGTCCTGTATCTGAAGGCTGAGGCAGGGGACAGTGTATACTCCTTCATGGCCAACAGGTGGAAGGCAATCACAAGGGCTGAATTTCAACCATCGGCAAAATCTTATGCTGTAGGTATCTGTATCCTTTTCTGTCTCAGTGTCTTACACAGTGTTGTATCCTTGAGGTACTGTAAAATGAAAAGAGAATACCCAGTCCTTGCTACCCAAATATACATGAAGAAGGTACTAGCTGGCAAGGCGGGATATATATAAAAATGAATAAATAAATAAATATGATATCCAAAAATGCTGAAGCTCATTCCTGATGCATTCTGAAATGAAAGAAATTGCTCAGCTGTGTGATGGACATCAAGCTTTCTTCTGTAGGCCGTGGCCACTTAAGTGGTACAAGGATGATAAAGTCAAGAGGATGCTCTGTCAATCTTATTAATTACAATAGGGCATATGGAGAAGGTGAAATAAAGCAGAAGTTCAGTAGCACCCTGAAGACTAGAAACATATATTCCAGCACAGTCATTTGTGAATCAGAGCTCACGCCACCAGATACCTGAAATGTACATCCATGCGGCTAATGAATTAACGTTAAAGGCTGCAAACAACAGAAAGGCTCCGTGCTCCTGCTTCATGGATCAATGAGAGCAAAAATGGGGAGGGGGGACTGGTGTTGTGCAATGCCATGATGTCACTTCCAGTTAAGTACTTCTAGAGAGTTATGTCATGGTGTGAATTTCACAGATCTCCATGATAAAAACCATAGAGACATCATGGTGTCGTGCAGTGCTGGTTTCCACAATCTCCACTCCACACAATGCTCCCAGGGATTGCCAGCCAAAGGCTTGCAACTCCATCTCCAGTCAGAAGGATCGGGTAGTAGGTGATATGAAAGACCTCAGCCTGAAACCCAGGAGAGTCACTACTAGTCAGAGCAGAGAACACAGAATTCACATTATGACTCAGGATAAAGCTACTTCATATTGTAGTTGATGGCCACTAGTTTAAATAGTGTTAAAAAGGGGTTATACAAATTCATGGAAGAGGAGTCCCACTATTAACCAGCTCCTCATGGCCATCATTTCCACGGTCTTATCATTAAGAGGGTTTTTAAAAAAAAATCAGTAGTCACTATATTAATATAGCGTTATAGGTAAAGGTAAAGGTTCCCTTGCTCGACAGCCAGTCAAATCCGACTCTAGGGTTGCGGTGCTCATCTCCGTTTCCAAGCCGCAGAGCCAGCGCTGTCCGAAGATGTTTCCGTGGTCATGTGGCCGGCATGACTAAACACCGAGGCACACGGAACGCTGTTACCTTCCCACCGAAGTGGTACCTATTTATCTACTTGCAATTTCTTGCTTTCGAATTGCTAGGTTGGCAGGAGCTGGAACTAGAGACGGGAGCTCACCCTGTCTTGCGGCACCCGGGTCTCGAACTGCTGAACTACCGACCTTCCACAGCCTGCAGTTCAGCGTCTTAACCCCTTGAGCCACCACAGCTCCATAGCGTTATAGGGTTCCCTAAAATCTCAAATGCACCCCATTTGCTCCCAAAGTTCTGAATGTCCCCCAAGATTTGTAGGTTGCCTCCCTTAAGATTCCCTGTGCTATCCTCTGTGATTATTTTGTGGATCGAAAGGAGGGAATGGATGGGGGGGGGAGATACGTATGTGAAATGCTTGAGGGACTGGGAGGTGCTACAAGAAGATGCCCATTTAAAATAATATACAATCCAAAGATTAAATAATCCATTTAAAGTGGGTATCCGTCTCAACTGTTGATAGATGGGTGACATAGGATTAACATAAAATCGGATCTAATCCTTTGGATTCTTCTAGGGGCGGGGGGGAGGAGAATAATGATTTTTAGACCAGCAACAGAATGCCCTGGAAGACTAAAATGTTCACCTACTAGTTTCTAAATATTGGGGTTTTTACCATCAGTTTTGTATTGTAATGTCTAAAATTAGATTATTTTAATTAGGATAACTAGATAACGACAAGCAATACACAGTCTTGCTTTTATAAATGGGTTCGGATACTCTCCACTTGAACCATGGTGATAATACCATGATCGCACTTTCCTTACCCTGTACTTCCACCCCCTCCAGTAACGGTACAAAATGGCAGTACCGTACAGCATGCAGAAGCTGTGATGCTGCCAACAGCCTTGCAAAGGTTATCATGTTGGTATTGCAGCCAGAATTCTTTATGCAGATACTGGACTGAGATGCCAAATCAGTGGCTTAGAATTCACTGTTCTTTCTGACACTTTCATGAGTAGATGGAGACCTATTTGATATAATCAAAAACACAAAGCCTGATAGACCCATCGTTGTAGTCTCTCTTTGAATTAAGGGTTCAAATTTATCTAAGGCAAATAGGAAATATTTTTCTTTTTTTTAATGAGTAAGTTGGTGCTTAGGTTTTCTCATGTCCTTATTGAAAACTTTTGTGCTGAGGTGTATGGTTTGGAACACTACCAATCAGTGCACCTAAACATTTTCTTGCTTACATTAGGACAATAACAAATGTTTTAAACAGTCTAGGCTTCAAGTGACTGCTTTTAATAATAATGTCAGATTTTTTGGAGATATACTCAGCTTCCACCTCCCTTTTAAAGGATCTGTTCTACATGAAAGGTTTTTTCCCTCCCCTTATTTTTATTGGAAAAATATTTGTAGAGAATACTTTATTTCACAAAGCTCCTATCACTCCTTGGCAGTTAGCTACAGGGTAATGAATGGCTGTGGGGTTACCACATTATAAATCAATCAAGGAGTTCATGTGAAATCACACAGGAAACCTCCAGAGTGAAGCACAAGCACTTATTACTAACATCTGATTCCTGAGATGAATATATAGGATAGGGCTGGAAAGGGACCCAAAAGAACCTCAAGTAAATTAGGCAGTTCCTACCTGATGATGCTGAACACAGAGAATTATTGTCTTAATCACGATCTTCAGGGGGATAAAGCAACAATCAATTATTGTTCATTTTAGCATGGTTTGGACAGGTTCTCAGCCAGAGTAATTTGGACTCAAGAAATTGTTTGCCTTAGTTCAATGGGAAAAGAAGATGTGGAATAGAACACATGCTGAAATCCCAGAATCAGCTTTATTCCTTATTAAGTGGAAGCAGTGTGTTTATCTCACCTTCTTTCACTATGGTAGTTATGAGCACATAATTGCCTGGACGTTTGCCTGCCTGCCAACTCTGCTCCTTTACCATGGTGGAGACATGAAGGAAGTGGAAGCAGCAAACCAGCTGATTTCTAAGCAGATGGATGCATCAACTTCCATGGATTTAGAAGGGTTTAATGATGTTCAGGATGGCCCTGCAAATCATGCTGTTGCTTAGGTTTCCCAGCAATCCACAATGTGGTGCTGTGGAAAACAATAGAGTTGGTAAGTAGGGTCTGTGTGTGGTATGGACAAGCCACATATCAGCTACACTAAGCCAGATATTTCAGTCTGTCAGATGTTTGATAAGTTCCCTCTCCTTGGAACTACCAAAACCAGAGGGTCATCAAATATCTGGCAGGCTGCAATATAAGTCCTGGTATGCTTCATGCCAAAGTGCGCTCAAACTTTGCCTGCAGTCCTCCTCTCTGGGAGTGGTTCTTCTTATTTTTTGGAAGTGCAGGGCAGGAAGTTCTGTCTATGTTTAGCTCAGTTCCCATCATCTTGTGGGCTTGAAAAGCCTAGTATTGCAGCAGGATTACCTTTAGGTAGCGTTATTGGTTAGTCCCAAATAATAATTAGGCCTGGGGGGCTTTGTCCATGGGGTTCCATTGTTGCAGTTCAGTCACGTGACTATATCAAGCTTGTACATACCCATCTAAAGTTCACACATGATTGCACAGAAGCAAGGTACCTGTGTCTTTGTTCTCCTTAAATTGGTACCGAAACCAGCCTTTCTCATCACTTCACTGATTGGTCCTTTACATCTCCTAAGCATTAAGGGCATATTCATCAAATGTGATAAGGGGTTACAGAAGGGCCACAGCCAGTGACAGTAGGACACATGCACTTGGGGTGATCTGAGAAGCATGGATTGGCTAGCAGCTATGTCAGCTGCCTCTGGGAGTGAGAGGAGTGGGGCTCAGCTTGGGCCACAGCAGTCTGGCTGGCTGCTGGCATGATGTTCAAAATATGGAGGACAGCAACAAATGTGGAGACAGGGTTTTTTTAAGTGCAATGATTCCTATTTTTATGTTACCTCTGCATACAGCATTCAAACTTCAGAGACTGAAGAGGGTCTATCCAGAAAGGTTTAGTTTGTCGATGCCTGTGAAGGGTATTGTGGACCGAGTAATGTCCCCGCACCACTCCTTTGTGTCTGTCTTTCATTCACCTGTAATTTTAGGCTGAAGAAACTCCTTTTCATTTCATGCTACCCTATTCAAGGCAGGCAGGCAGGCAAGCTAATATCGCAGAGGCATGTTGTGTCTCCCTTCCTAGCAGTCTTTCTGCTTGAATTCTGAATGGTGACCTTCCTGTGACACAGTTGCAAGCCAGTTTGGCTGTACACTTCCTTGTTGGAATTCCAAAGACGTGGATCTGGCAGGAATGTTTCTTCCTTCCATACTTTTAAATTAAAAACAAATAAAGCCTTCTCCCGAATGGCCATTTAAGCGCAGTGACTGTGGAGCGATTCACTGCTCTGCTGTGTCTTCTGAAGCACAAGTTTTCATAGCAAGCCACAATTCTGTATTGATAAATATCCAGATTTGCAGCAGATGACTTAGTATCTGTGCTCCACTTCTTATTTATTTGGGCTTTGTCACACATTGTAAAAAAAGACCTTTTACAGTATTTTAAATTGCATTTGCAATGCATTCTCTACCAAACAGAGCATTTATATCCCAGTTTTCTCCCTAATAGGAACCCAACGTTCTTCCCTTCTTGTTCATTTTATTTTCACAGCAGCAACTCTGTAAGGTAAGTTAGGCTGAGGGAGAAAATCATTAGACCAAGGCCACCCAGTGAGCATCCATCACAGAATGGGTGTCCCACGGGGGGGCGTGGTGGCTGAGCTTCTGGCTGGCTGCATCCCTCCCACGCTCCTGCCATTCCATCTGAAAATATGAAAATTGCTCTCAAAAACAAAACCAACTAAGAAACAAACTTTATTGCCGGCTATGGGAAGGACTAGGGGGAAGAAAGGAGTAAAAAATTCCCCCTACAGACCCCCAAAGAAAACGAATATAGACTTTGAAGACTCAGAAGAAGACCAAGAGATATCTCTGCTGGAGGAAATGGCGACGGGAGGAAGCAACTCCGACCCAGGTTATCAGTCTTTGATTCTGCATGCCTTGACAGAGATAAAAGATGAAATTTAAAATGAGAGAAAGACTCTGAGTGGGGATGTTGGGAAATTAAAACAAGAATTGCCCCTGCTTAAACGAACAATTGAGCCTATAAATAAAAAACTTAATGAACTCACCACAACATTGCAGATTACGGAGAGGAAAGCTGAAGCAGCATTCCAGAGTGCGAAGAAAGCAGCAAATGAATTGAAAGAGGTAAAAGACTTTGAAGCATGGGCAAAAAATAAAATTATGCTCCAAGAAATTAAATTGAGAGAAAGGAAGGCCAAACTTTGTGGGGTCTATTTAAACTTTTCTGAAACAGAAAACTTACTGCACCTTTAAATAAATGGCTGCAACAGATACTTCAATCCGCAGGGGAAACAGAAATCTCCGAAAGAATCATCACATCTGCCTTCCGTTTGAATGTCTCCAAAAAAGCCCCTCCAGATGTCACTCCAGATATTCTAATCAAGTTCACAGAGGTACAGACCAAAAACAAACTCTTTAAAATTGTGAGGGAAAAAGAGGGTCTGTGCCTTGAAGACACGATTGTTTCTTTGTTTGCTGACATCCCAGCTGAGATTCTTATCACAAGAAGGAACCTGCGAGACATAGACAAGGCTCTCAGAGAACATAGAATTCAATACAGATGGCTTGCATTAGGCCACTTAGTGGTCAACTTAAACGGCAAAACTTTCATAGCTTATGATGCAAGCACTGGAAAGAAGCTACTAGAGGAGCTGACTAAGCAACCAGACGGAGCTGTTTAAAAGGACCAATATCAGAGGCAACCCCATCCAGCTTTCTTTTTTAGGTATAGAAGTAGATAGAATAACAATAAAGACTGAATTAACAGAAAAGAAGTTAGAAGAATGAGTAATAATCTATTGGAAGATTCAAAAGATGTATTAAGAGATAAATTGAGATTGAGAGGGTATGGTGGTTTTATGACTCAAGTGGTTAAGACGCTGAACTGCAAGCTTTGGAAGGTCAGTAGTTCAGCAGTTCAAGACCCGGGTGCCGCATGATGGAGTGAGCTCCCATTTCTAGTTCCAGCTCCTGCCAACCTAGCAGTTCGAAAGCAAGAAATTGCAAGTAGATAAATAGGTACCACTTCGGTGGGAAGGTAACAGCATTCCGTGCGCCTTGGTGTTTAGTCATGCCGGCCACATGACCACGGAAACGTCTTCGGACAGCGCTGGCTCTTCGGCTTGGAAACGGAGATGAGCACCGCAACCCTAGAGTTGGATTCGACTGGCTTTCGAGCAAGGGAACCTTTACCTTTAGGATAAGGGAATAGGAAAAGAAGATCTTACAAACTGGATTGGGATTAAGTTTAATTTGTTAGTTATGTAGTTTGGAATGTAACCTCATTTTTTGCTCTTTTTTCTTGTGTAATGCATGAAAAGGAGTATAATGTATAAAATCATTTTTATGAAATATGAATCATTCTCTCTCTGTGTGTGTATTGGGTGTCCCACAGCCTATCTCACCCCTCTAATTACTACACCAGAGTGTCTCTCAGTGGCACCTTCAGCTAGGGTTGCCACCCTCCGAGTGAGGCCTGGAGCTCTCCCAGAATGACAAGTGATCTCCAGACTACAGAGGTCCGTTGCCCTGGAAGAAATGGCAGCTTTGGAGGTTGGATTCTCTGGCATCACATCCCTGCTGAGCTCTCTGCCCTCCCCAGACTCCACCCCCCAAATCTCCGTGAATTTCCTAGGCTAGAATTGGCAGCCCTTCCTCCATCTGTGTGCAGCATAGATAAAACAACATTACAAACCAGTTTTAAAAACCAACAATTCCAGTTAAAAACCCAATCCACAAAACCACTTACATTAAAAACACAGCCACAGGAATATCAAAGTACATCAGTGAAAGGAAAACTAGCTTCGGTTTCCCTTAACCAGCACAGTCGAACACTTTCCTAAAAAGGTAGGTGGTGGTGATGCACTGCTGCAAAGTGGCAACCGCAGAAGTTGCAGTAGCAAAATATTCCAAAATTTTGTAGTGGCCAGGTATTCCGAAATCCCACCATCGAGAAGGGACAGCTCTAGGCCTTCAGAGCCTTCAGTGGGACACTAAATAGCACCCTGCAGGTCAGAGTTGTAGGCACATGTGAATGTTAGCAAGAGAAGGGAAGCAGGCAATAACCAAACTGAACTGGCAAACCAGTGAAGGTCTTGCCATAAAGCGACTTAAACTGGGAAATCTACAATGCAGTTTCAGAGTCATAGGTAGGGAAAAAAGCCCTTTGTGAGTGTTATCTAAAGTATTGGAAAAATAATTTTGGTTTCGTATTCACCCGCAAGTGTCTCTAGCACCTCCCTGTTGTCTTTTAGTGAGGCTTATTGGGGATAAGGGCTCTCTGTATTCTGATCTAGGAAGACCAAGTAAACTCCCCACCCCATATCTAGAAAATGTATTTTATTTAGAAAGCAACAAAGGTTTTAGTTGGAGAAAGATGGAGTATTCTCTGTGTCAAGGTGAGAAGGAAAATGGTAGGCAGGTAATTTATATCTACTCAGGAAGGTGGGGTAGGGCTGAGTCATTATCTTGTAGGAGTTCCCCAGGCTTTGACATGCTAATGGAGGAGCTTTCCTGAGGAGGTTCTTTTGCATATGGATTGGCTGTTGAAATTCTAATCTTATCTGTAGTGCTATTGTAAGATGTAAGCATTTTGCGTTTTTCAGGACAGGACTTTCTTACAGAGAGTACTCCATCTTTCTGTGTTATACCTCTGAGGATGCCAGTCACAGCTGCTGGCGAAATGTCAGGTCCTACAGTGCCAAGACCACGGCCACACAACCCAGAAAATCTACAACAACTAATGAATTCCGGCTATGAAAGCCTTCGACAACATATTTAACAAAGGTTTTGTTTGGAAGGACTCTCAGCCTTCTTGTTTGGCCCTGAAGTGTTTCACTTTCATGTTGCCATCAGAACTGGACACGGTCAACAAAATGGGGAGCTTTTTAACAGGCTAATTGTGTGCTTAATTTGTACACAGCAGGCATCCAAATAAATAGCTGGAATCCATTACCTCAACTGGTACAATTTTCAGAAACACGCAGATTGGCTTTCTTAAGTGTTCAGGGATAATCTGTAGTTTGAGAGATTGCCCCAGCCCTTTCTTGCCCTCACTCAGCGCCCTGTCTATTGGCAAGCAGAAAGCAGATGTAGAGGGCTGCATTTTATCAGCTATTTTGGAACAAATGTCTTACCATGTCCTTCACCTTGTTGTAAACATCTGGACATAGATTTATGGACCTCTCGTGAATATGTCAGCAAGTGGGAGCTTTGTGAAGCTCATTTTAAGTGTGCGTGTTTGCTTATTGAACAAATTATGCATTTAAATACACATCAAACACATTTTAGCTTCCCCCCCCCCAGCTGAGTCAAAAAAGATTGTCCCATTTCCTCAAATATGGTGAACATCGTAAAGGAATGGATCTGGAAGTTATTACAACATATTTAGAAGTTAAAAGGTAATCATAATGAAATCTTGCAGACAAGAGGCTCCGTTCTCCTGCTAAGGTATGGAGAATGCTGTGCCGGGCTATTGTTGTAGATGATCACTGAAAAGGAAATTCCCCAGTGCAATGATACAATAGAAATGCAAAGAGGCAGGATGCTTGATTCACTTAGAACCATTAGGTAACAAGTAGACTAGATAACACACACAAAAAAAGTGTGGAGCAGGGAGAAGAGATCCCCCCCCTTTACCCTCTTCTCTCTCTCCTCCCCCATGCAAGTTTCTCAGCTTCCTGCTACTGGCTCTTGAGGCAGGCCACGCAGCACCTCTGTTCAAGCTGGGAAGTGCTGAGCAGGCAGAGGGGCAATGACAGGTATCCCCCACACACAACTGCATATACTTAGAAGACAAGAGGGTCCAGTTGTCACTGTCAGCCACATCCCAGGAACTTCAGATGTAGATGAACCTAAGGTCTGATTTAGTATAAGGCAGTTTCATAGGGCCTGGCGGGAGATGATCCATGGGGTCGCGAAGAGTCGGACTCGACTGTGCGACTGAACAACAACAACAACAAAGTTTCATATGGAGGACAGCTGGGTGCAGGATTGTAGCAAAGGTAAAAATATTGCTTCTCGGTTTTGTTGTTGTTGTTCAGTCGCACAGTTGAGTCCGACTCTTCGCATCCCCATGGACCACATCACGCCAGGCCCGCCTGTCTTCTTGGATCCCAGGAACGTGAAGTCTGTTACTGCTTTCAGGACTTCCCCTCCTATTTGCCAAGGAGTGATGGGGCCAGATGCCATGATCTTAGCTTTTTTTAATGTTGAGTTTCAAGCCAACTTCTGTGCTCTCCTCTTTGACCCTCAGCAAGAAGCTCTTACACGGCCCTCTTCACTTTCTGCCATTAGAGTGGTATCATCTGCATATCTGAGGTTGTTGATGTTTTTCCTGGCAATCTTAATTCCTGCTTCTCAGTAGCATCTTGGAAATGGTGAACAGAAGGGCCCAGGGGAACAATATTGGGTGAAGCTTGCAAGTGTTGTTTCAGTCAATACAATTTGCCTCCCCCCATCACTTTAGCTGCAAGAGGGTTCCCCACCCACAGCTTAAAGGATCTAGGAGGGATGGTTTCAGTTTGTAGGATTCATTTAGGGTGGGTTGCCAGCTCCAGGTTGGGAAATTCCTGGAGACTGAAGGCCGGGCCTGAGGAGGGTGGAGTCTGAGGAGCGTTGGGAGCTCAGCAGGGATGTGATGCCATAGAGTCTGTCCCATGACACTGCCACTTCCTCCAGAGGAATGGATCTCTGTCGTCTGGAGACTGGTTGTAATTCTGGGAGAACTTCATGCATGCTGGCAACTCTATGCATGCTTGAAGGAGATATGTCCTCCTAGGCTATATCCTTTAAGTTCCTCATTTAAAAGAATGTAAGCAGCAAGCCACTTGGTTCCCTGTTATCCACTGTAGACACATGATCACTGTGAAAATGTTTGTTGGTGCCTATGATGACCTTGCCCACTTCCCTTTCTCAGAGGCAAGATTTTCCCTCAATTTTTCTCTCCCTTTCTGACTGAGCAGCCCTTTTTAGCCATTTTCTTCCTTTGTGAAGAACAGTGGCTGTCCCACCCTGTTGCAGTATGATATTTTGCTGCTGGCTCAGCCCTGGGACCTGAGGGGGAAACATTGTTTCCTTATGTATGACATTGTTAAGGAGCTGGTAGTTCTTGCCCTAATACCATGGCCCTATTTAGTTCTAGGCCAAGGCTTAGAGATTACTGCATGAGAATCTTCATATTAAAATTGATTTAATCCATTCCTCATTCTGGTATGGACCAGTGTTCCCTCTAAGATGAGTTAGTGTGAGCTAGCTCACAGGGTTTTTTAACCTCTGGCCCACACGTTTTTGTCTTCGCTCAGGAAGGATGGCTTCAGAGCAAAGTAATTTATGCAGTGTCCAAATCGCTTTCTCACAACTTTAATGCCAGTAGCTCTCAAAGTAGAATTTTAGCTCACCAGACTCCACAGCTTAGAGGGAGCATGGGTATGGACCCCCCAAAATCACACTGAGAAAAAAGACCTGTTGTTGGACTGGTGTGTAAATGTAAGTGCCAGGAAAGCTATCACAGTCATATGTCCATACCTTTAATGCTTTTTGGAGTAGTAAGTAAAAATATACCTTTTGATACCTAAATAACTACTCTGATTCTGTAGTGAACTGGTTACATTATACTAAAATCCAGAAATCCAGGTTAACAGAGATCGTGAATTGTCCATCTCAAGTCTGCCGTCCACAAATTCAAAGAATGTTCACACTACTTTGCAGTGCTGTGACAAGAAATACCCTCTTGATGCTGCCATCATGTAGACACTTAAAACCCAATGAACAAAGAAAGTGAACGGCATGCAGTGTAGAGGGAGATTAACCTCCCAATGTGGCTGTGGAAGGACTGTGAGGAAAGAGATGGGTGCATAATCAGCCTTAGTGTGAATGGTAAAAATCCTATTCAGCGTGCAGGAACTTGCTCTTAGGGTTTGGCTAGTGGAGCCAGCCAGTGAGAGAGGGCTGTGCCTTCTGCCTCTAGAGTTCCTACTTGAAACCTGTGGTGAGCTTTTCCCTCCAAAGGGGAAGAGAGGTGGCTGGCTATACCTTACACTTTGTTTAGGGAGGGGAAAGTGTGGTGGATCCCATGGTAAAGCACGTGTAGGAACCCAGATTCAATTCTTAGCATTTCTAGTTAAAGAGTCCCAATCAGCAAATGTTGGGAGAGACCTTTCCCTCCCTGAGATCCTGCAGAGCCATTGTCTATCAGAGTCTACAGTGCTGTTCTAGATGAACCAAAGGTCTGATTTAGTATAAGGCAGTTTCATATGGAGGACATCTGGGTGCAAAGGCAAAAGTAGTTACACATACAGCATCTTCTGATGAATTTTCTTTTTAAATAAATGTTTTTAAAGATTGTTTTCTTTACATTCAGCTGTTATGTGCATTTATTTATTTATCTGGAATCTTTTGGGTCCACTAGTCTACAAATTCAAGGTCACCTCCCAGCAAAATAAAAGCCACAACAATAAATCATACTAAAATAATTGGCACACCAAAATATATAGTAAATGTACCTTTGCTGCAATAAAACTTCAGAGTGTTTTCAGATTTCCAGAAAGCCTTGCCGAAAGAGTCATAAAAAAAGTTTTTCTAAAGTTGAGTGAAGAGGTACACATAGCAGGAAGTGTTTTTGGAGTCTCTTGTCACTACCACAGAGAAAGATCTGGTCTATCGCACAGCTGTTGGGTCTCATACAGGCCCTGAGAAGTACATCCCCTGAAAATTTCCACAGGAAAAGAGGGAGCCATACTGGCCCGCTTCAAAATCATGAGGACTATGACAACAGACCCTAGTCTGATAAGATGTAAATGCATTTTTTAAAAAATAATTGGCTAATACACTAAAGTCTTGTTGGGTTGCAACAGATGCTCATATTCTTCAGGTACATGCCAAACATAAGGTAAAACAGTGTGGCTCCGCTCACACTGTTTGGGCAAGTATCCACAGCCTGGGAATGCTCTTATTTGTGAGCTGAGTTTGCTAAAAAGGAAGGAGGCTCAGGAAAATTAAATGTGCTGAATGGATTCTGCAGAGTCTAATATTAGAGACAAAGGCCCTTCTTTCTTTCCTACTCTTTAGGATGGCAAGTGGTGTTCCAGGCTGTAGACAGAACACATGTAAAAGACCTTAACATGTTTTAGCAAATACAATGGACAAAAGAAATAAAAATTGAGTGTGGCTCTCTCTTGCTGAATCTTTCTGGGTCTCTGTGTGTGTGTGTTGATGGTAGAAGAGGGTGCAGTTGTTGAACCAGATGAGAAAGCACCTTGCATGCTCTTGCTTGAGGCTTTCCTTCCCACTGTTACTGCTGCCAACAATCTTGCTTCTTGTTGATGCCCTTCTCTTCCATGCTTTCTACCATAGCCAATGATAAAGCTTCCTTGGATTGCCCTTGGAGATGCAGTGACCCAGATCTTTTACCCCCCATTTTAATTTTTTTTAAATTCTGCCCAATCCCCACACCTAGCCTTTTAGAGCAATGCCCCCAGAATGCATGAAACCAAGAACAAAATCAATCAACACATTAAGCAGCAGTAGAAAAAGTAGTATTAATCAGAACTAATTAGCCAGGAGAGATCATCAGAACATTGCAACGCAACAGCCTATGATGTAAACCAGCAAAACTACAGTAAAAATTCCTCATGGAGGATTTATGGGGGGGGGGAGAGTGGAGAATGTGGGCCAAAACTGACAGAGATGGAAAACTGCTGGGAAAGCCTGATGGAGTCCCAGAAAAAATTTCTAGGAGGTTCATCGTCTAGCTTAGATTGCACCAGTATGACACAATGGGACTTCTAGAAAACTTGTAGTCCAGCTTCATCACAGGAAAGAAAGCACATGGCTGTTGTATAGTAGCATCTGGGCTTGCTTCCAGGCTATCCATGTGGAGCTGCCAAGGGAGGCAATGCCAGATGGATTATTGTTCTGTGAGGTCCTCAGTATTGACCTGGGCTGCTTCCTTCCCCTGCCCCCTTTTCCCTATCTTAAAAAGAAAAAAAAGCGGGGGGAGAGGAGGAAGTGGAACAATTCATACATTCAGTGGAGCACATGACTGTACATGCCCAACCAGCTTGCCATCCTTTTTCCTCTGCTGAAGGTGATAAGGGGAGAGACCAAGCTAGATGCAGGAGGGAAACATTTGTCATGGCCTGTTGGATGTGGGCCAAAAGTTGCCATGTGCTAGGAGAACCAATCAGGTGTCACAAGCAGGCCTCGGTTCCTGCCGGAGCGCACCGGAACACTTCTCCGCCAGTCAGGAGCCCAGAGGGTGGGCACATAAGCCCCGCCCCCTGCTCCCACCAGCCATCAGTTGGGACATGGTGTGTGGGAGGCGAAACATTCCACCACCTCCCTGAGCCCTGTAGTGGTGGTCTTGGACTCGTAGGGGCAAATTCCACCTCTCACGTGAGAGGTCATTCTGGCTCCCCCAGCTCTTCTTCGGGGCTCCTTAAAAAGTTATGGCTGCCAGTGCTGTTCTCCACGGCAGCTGCGATGCCCGTGCGGGGGCGGGGTGAAACGTTCTCCGCCTCCCTGAGCCAAGGTAGTGGCCTTGGACTTGTAGGGGCAAATTCCACCTCTTGCGCGAGAGGTCATTCTGGCTCTCCCAGCTCTCGGGAGGGGCTCTTAAAAAAGTTATGGCCGCCACTGCTGTTCTCGGCGGCAGCGGCAGCGACGCCTGTGCGGGGTGTGTGTGAAACATTCCCTTGCCTCCCTGAACCCCGGGGTGGTGGCCTTGGACTTGTAGGGGCAAATTCCACCTCTCGCGTGTGTTGTCCGAGCGGCGTTGCCTCCCTGAGCTCCTTGGACATCACATGAGGTCATTCTGGCTCCCCCAGCTCTTGGGAGGGGCTCTTTAAAAAGTTATGGCTGCTGTTGTTGTTCTCAGCGGCAGCTGCGATGCCCTCGAGGTGGGGTGGGGAACGGGGTGAAACATTCTCTTGCCTCCCTGAGCCCCAGGGTGGTGGCCTTGGACTCGTAGGGGCAATGCCGCTCGGACATCACACGGGAGAGGTCATTCTGGCTCTCCCAGATCTCGGGAGGGGCTCTTTTAAAAGTTATGGTCACCATCGCTGTTCTCTGCGGCAGCTGTGACGCCTGCGCAGGGGGGAGGGGCGAAATGTTCCCTTGCCTCCCTGAGGTGGTAGCCTTGGGTTCGTAGAGGCAAATTCCACCTCTCGCATGTGATGTCCGAGTGGCATTGCCTCCCTGAGCCCCTTGGACATAACACGAGGTCATTCTGGCTCCTCCAGCTCTCAGGAGGGGCTCTTTAAAAATTTATGGCTGCCATCGCTATTCTCGGCGGCAGCTGCAATGCCCTCACGGGGGGTGGGGAATGGGGCAAAATGTTCCCTTGCCTCCCTGAGCCCTGGGGTGGTGGCCTTGGACTCGTAGGGGCAACGCCATTCAGACATCACATGGGAGAGGTCATTCTGGCTCCCCCAGCTCTCGGGAGGGGCTCTTTTAAAAGTTATGGCCGCCGTCGCTGTTCTCTGCGGCAGCTGCAACGCCCGCGCAGTGGGAGGGGTGAAATGTTCCCTTGCCTCCCTGAACCCCGGGGTGGTGGCCTTGGAGTCGTACAGGCAAATTCCACCTCTCGCGTGTGATGTCCGAGCGGCGTTGCCTCCCTTAGCCCCTCAGCATCACACGTGAGAGGTCATTCTGGCTCCCCCAGCTCTCGGGAGGGGCTCTTTAAAAAGTTATGGCCGCCGTCGCTGTTCTCTGCGAAAGCTGCGATGCGCGCGCGCGCGCGGGGGGAATGGACGAAACGTTGAGCTGTGGGACTGCTGAGCTGCCCTCCCCGCCTTTTTCAGGCTTCGGGCCTGAAAAACAGCCTGCAGAGCCGCTGCCCCCCTCCGCCCCGCCCTCCCCTCCTTTTTCAGGCTCCGCACTAGACAACCGGGCCTCAAAAACGGCCAGCCGAATGTCAATTTCGGCCCCATTATATCCTATGGGCCATTGAAGTAAATGGCAAAAACATAGAGTATATTCTGGGGGCTGGAAAAGAGGGAGGTTGAGGGAGAGGCTCCAAACATGCAGGGCAGCTGCTGGAGCCTCTCCCCAAGATACCAGCCAAGATTGAAGAACTTTGGACCAGGGGGTCCAATTCTACAGGCCCCCAACCAGGTTGCCCCTATCCCCTCCATTGTTCTCTATGGTGGGAAAAAAGTAACTTTTCCCACCACCATAGAGAACAATGGAGGGGATGGGGGCAACCTGTTTGGGGGCCAGTAGAATTGGACCCCCTGGTTCACTGTTCCTGAAACATGGTGAGTATCTTGGGAAGAGGCTCCAGCAGCTACCCTGCTATTTTGGTGCCTCTCCCTCAAACCCAGGGAAGAAAGGTGGCAGAGAAGCTGGAGACATTGAGCCTCAGCTCCACAAGTTAATGAGGACTCAAGCCCCGCCCCCAGCAGCCCTCAGGCCGCAGCACCTGGACCAGTCTTGGGAGGCGGATTGGCAAAAAGCAAAACCAAAAGTGCAGGAACTCGAGAGAACTCCAGGAATGGAGCCGGTTCCTCTTCCACAGCCCAAAATGCGACCCACGAACTCTGAGCTTGCTTTTTCTCATTTGCGAGTCTGGCCTTTGCACTCCTTTAACGAGGCAGCCCTGAAGCTTGGGGCGGCGGGAGTTTCTTTGCACGCAGCTTGTGCGACTGGCTGAGTGCCTCTTCTGCTTGCCCACCTCTCGCCTCTGCACCTGATCTTCTGCCAGGCATGGAGGAGCCCAGCTCGCCCAGGCTTCTTGCCTCCTGCTGCCTTGGCCCTCTGGTGCACGGGTGCGTCCCCAAAGTTTGACTCTTCCTCTACAAGTCTCTGGCGCTGGAGGTATTCGCCTCCTTCCTGCCTGCCTGCTATGGCTGCATAATTGTGAGAGATTTCTTAACATAGTGTTCCTGCCAGGGAAGCTGGGGACCCTGCCCATGAGTCTCCATTTCATCCTCACAACAACCCTGCGGGGTAGGTTAGGTAGAGAAGGGGAGATTTGGCCCAGGGTCACTCAGCCAGCAGAGTGAGAATACAAACCTGAATCTCTCCACATCAATCTGCAACTCTGACCACTGTGCAGTGCTGCCTCTACTGATCTGTAATGTTCCAGAGGTGTTGTAATGGAATACTCAGTTTCTCAAACGAGTGCAGGGGTCATTTGGGGGGGGACGCAGGGGGACGCCATCCCCCCGGGTGAGGTGCGGGAGGGCGG